>NC_079905.1:18825734-18954989 GCF_024868665.1 Triplophysa rosa | reverse complement strand
TGAATTATTAAAATAGTTCATAGTTTACATAGGCTGATTTATTATTTTTAAGTATGTGGGATTTTTTAAAACAAGTAAAAATGTGCTGAATGTTTAATTTCATCCAAGTGAAATTAGCAAAACAGTTAGATAGAATTTACATTTGTTTGAAACGCGGAGCTAGGCGTGAGTTTACACAGGGTGCGCGCGTGCGTCAAGCCTCGTCCATATTGCCAGATGCCGAGCGAGCCGGACTCAAGTACTATAAACGTCATTACGAAACAGGCTGTGTATGCGCGTCAAGTTTAAACGGCTCGTCACAGCGCAACGGGCAGATTAGCGCTAGAGTTGCAGGCTTGTGATGCCGTCAAGTTTAAATCGGCACGTCCGCGAGACCGCACATACCGGGAAGAGTCGCGGGCTATGACACAGGATGTGTGCGTTTCTGAATTGAGGTCTTTAGTTCTTTAGTTTTATTTCGTAAAATCTTGCTTATTACCTATAAAGTCCCTCATGGTTTAGCTCCTCAGTACTTGAATGAACTCCTTTTGTATTACAGTCCTTCACGTGCATTATCCTCTCAGGCGTCCTGTCAGTTGGTAATACCTAGAATTTCAAAATCAAGTGCAGGTGGTAGATCCTTCTCCTACTGCTACTTGGAATAGTCTTCCCTGCACTGTGCCGGGAGGCAGACACACTCTGTCAGTTTAAATCTAGACTAAAGACGCATCTTTTTAATCTTGCATACACTAGACTCTTCCATAATATAAATCTTCTAGAGGGTTTAGGCTGCACTAGTTAGATCAACCGGAACCAAAAACACATACTGATGTACTTGTTGCATCAAAGAGTGCAGAACAGTACTCTACTCTCAGCCAGTCCTGTCTCATTGTTCCAAGGTTACCACAGCGAGCAGGATGCAGTTCATGGCCTGACCTGATGGTGAGGGAGATGGGAGACCTGACAAGAGCTGAGATGATAGAGCTGGATAAAGAAGACGGTCACCTTGACAGTCTTCACCACAAAACTTCAAATGCTATTAGATTATTAATGATAATCTTAAACTATAATTTACTTATTAGTTAAGTTTATTTATTTTATTTAGCCTGTTGTGCAAGTTTTGGAGCTTGTGCAGAGGCAGCAGCTTTTGCCAGAGGGAGGAATCCGTGCCTGGGATTCTCCTGAGGTTTTTTTTCTCGATTAAGTTTTGGGTTCCTCGCCCCGTTTGCATACTGTTTTTGCATCGTTCTGGACCGGGGGGCTGCTTTAGAATTTAAAGTTTTACTTAATTAATATTGCATATAGGAATTTATATCTGTTATCTAACACAATAGAAAATGTTATGGATTTAAGGGTTACAATGGGAGTTGTATTTGTTTTAATGGAAACTATAATAGTGTACACTGGTATTTGGATTCTATTGGTGTGATGTAATCTGGAAGTTGGGAACCAATTGAACAACAGTAAGCCCTATTTGAATAATGCCCAAAGCACACTACAAAAATTAATTTTGTAATGGTTTTAATGGAAACAATTAAATGTTTTCATTTTTGTTGTTTTCTTTCAGGGTAACTACAGTATACCCATACTGTGCTCCACACAACAATATTGAATTGAAGCTTGAATTAGAAAAGTTAAAATCGCAAATCAAATCGCAATCGCAATGTCTGTCAAAAATATCGCAATTAGATATTTTCCCCAAATCGCACAGCCCTAATACAAACACCATGCACTGTGTTTTACCTGAAGTGTTTTTCTGTTTGTTTGTTTTTTATAGATTTTCTTCTGTAAAGCTGCTTTTAAACAATGCACATTGCGAAAAGCGCTATATAAATAAATTAGAATTTTATTATGTATGCAGGAAGAAAAAAGCAAAATGGTTAAGACTTACGCAACGCGTTTACATCCAAATGCCGTAAAAACCGTGAGAAAAGCCATCCATAACGCCGCATTTAACGGCGTTTTAAGGCGCCCCGAAAAGCGCCGCCTTTTGCCAATATTGCCATATGGCCAATATGACGGGTAAAAAACGCCATTTTGGTTGCACAGAGCACACGTCTTTTACGGCATTTTTCTGTTGTATAATAAGCCCCTCCCGCTGATTTCCACAGCCAATAAGTTTGAACTGCTGTCACCCAATCACTGATGAGGTGAGCCAGGATCTAATTCACCATGGCCTTGGTACTAAATCCTTGTAGTGGCCATTGATATTACTATGTTTTGATTAGTGGAATAAAGATTTTTATGAAAATCCTTTTTTCAAGTGAATTTTATGTAAAAAATTACTGCATCCAATTCCAGCAAATTTGGCACACACCAACTCAAAAACCCCTATCTATAGGTAAAGTCTATGTTTTTTATTTAGGTTTATTTTATTTATTTGATTGACATCGAGAGTTAAGGCCTTAAGACCTGGACGGATCAAATATTTCCCCCGGCATTTCACCAAGCATTCACTTGAGACATAATTATGTTTGCGAGACACATACATTCTGATGTGGATAGCAGATGCTATATTGTATGCATGTGCTACATATATACAAGTTATAAGGTGCTTTATACAAATTGTGTAAGGGAATGGGATAGCTGTATGATATATTAAATCAGTAACATATGTATAAATAAATATGAGTATAAGTGAGTAGTTTAGTATTGCACATATTTATTGAACAGTGGGGAGAACATTTAATTGTTCATGGGGTAGATGACCTGAGGGAAGAAACTTTATTTGGCTGTTTTGGTTCTCAGTGCTCTGTAGCGCCGACCAGACGGCAGCAGTTCAAAGAGAAAGTGTGCTGGGTGTGAGAGGTCCAGAGAGATTTTGCGAGCCCTTTTACTCGCTCACTCTGGATGAGTACAGTTCTTGCAGTGGGAAGGGTAGTACCAGTGATTCGCTCAACAGTCTGAAATATCCGCTGTAGTCTTCGGAGGTCTCGAGTGTTTGTATGTGTACCGAGCATGTAAACTGAAATTGAGAGAGAATATGTCGCCTCTAAATGCAGCAAGTTTTAAATAACTTCATCGATCAACACAAAGTTACAATGGTAGAGAACTTTAATAAACTTGATCGCTTGGCAACCTTTAAAACAAGTCTTGTACGTCTCTTGATGTACACGACGTGGAGGAGCGATTTTTTTATTAACAGACTGATTTGACCCTACCTGAGCATGCTTGTTTTTTCTAAACAAAAACATGTAAAACAAAATAATTGCCTTTTGTATTGCAGTTAAAGTAGTAAAAAGCAGGCTACTGACAATTTTTTTTATTAAAACTGCGCATCGTTCTGTTATATTTTTATTGAGGTTCTGTAAATTTGCACCAACAAGCCCAAACAATTTGCTTTTGTTCATATATTTTTTCTTATATTTAACTTCAGCTGGTTGGGCTATGCCTATGGTTCTTGCGTCTCATTCTTCAGTGTTCTGCATTTACCAATAGCCTAAATAGGCTACATAAAAAGTACTTGCGTATTTTGTTTTAAATTGATATATTTTAAAAACCAACAATGTATGCTATATAATAACCCCATTTAGGAGCTTTTTAGGCCTATTTGGCACTAAATATAGAAAGAATGCGGTTATAATATAGCAAACCGTCGATTGAACTATCAAAATTGCCAATATCACCGCAAGGAAAATTCCTTCACCGTGGCAGCGCTACGTTCCCGACTACATTACAGTACATTACATGTCACATGTCTTTAGGATGTGTGTGAACGCACGCACAGGTTCCAGAAAATACTGCAGTGTGAACCAAAATCAACCGATCCCGTCCTCCCGGGACACATCTTCTTGCATATTTTCCGGGATCTCTGTATGAAAAGGGCTTTACTGAAATGCCATGTAATATCCAAGTGCCATTTGTGCATTTGTATGGAGAACCCATTAATTTGTCATTTAGCTTCAATTCATTTTTATTTGGCAATTTTATATTTTGCTTCATACTTTTTTCATGTAAGAGAAAAGTTGTTTGCCTCCCTTGTCGTTCTTATTCTCCCTGTTGTTTTTTTATTTAATAAATAATGAAATAAACAGTATTTTAAAGATGTCCTGTGTGTCATTTAAAAGGCAGCAATATATACATAATTATAACCCAACAATATTGATTTATTTACACACAGGTAAAATGGTGAGTATATCCGTATAACACGCTATATAAGAGCACTGCCACAACCCTTTTTATTAACTACAGTAAATTGATTATCTGCAGTTGTATACCAATATTTACTATGGTAAGGTTCGAAAACACAAATTTTACTAGGCCTACATCGTTTACTTTTGGGGTTGCTGTGTGAATTTGAGAATATATTGTGTGCACAAGATCATAGTCAAAGGATCGACATCCTTTGTTGTGGCAAGAGTTAGACAGTATACAGAACAGTTAAACCACAGCAGAGATCATTCAGGAATGGGATAAACAGAGATGACTGAATAAATTACATTTTATTTTGAATTATGAATGACATAGAAATTCACAGTGCTGATGATTTCCCCACGTTAATTCTGCCATCGTTATACTGGTAGTACACCGACAGCTGCAGCATATTGCAATGCAAACGTTGCACACATTGAAAGGAGGCACGCGCTAAGTGTCCGGCGCGAACTAGCTGCTTACCCATGCAGTATCGGGGAAACAGATTATATTTTATCGAATGCCAAAATTGGAATTTATCACTTTGATACATAAAGACAATAAAACGGCTGGCTTGCAGCAGACCAAATCAGTCCCCAGTCACCGGGATTGTCCACCCCAGTCCGTGCACGCTGTTATCAAGTCATAAACGTTTCAGTCGTTTGTTACTAACATATGGACAATGCATATAAACACAAACAATCATTACTGAGTAGTATAAAGAAGAGGCCATTCGCATTTCTTAGTATATCACGCATTTTAGACCGCCACTAGCCGCCATGTTAGCTCCCTGAATCTTAGTGCAGGGCAAAATGTGATTGGCTGAATTTAGAAAGTGCCCTATTAGACAACGAAAGCGGAAGTTACCCGATTGGCTTGCGTAGATAGTGGGCGGAGTCCACCTATTTGTGGATTGTGTGCACGTCTTGACGTTAGAAATGTTTCAAAATCCACAAATGCACAGAGAGCCATCCACAAATGCGTGCACTGATCCACAAATGCGTGCACTGATCCACAAATGCATGCACTGATCCACAAATGCGTGCAGCGATTCACAAATGCACAGAAAGCGATCCACAAATGTGCAGAAAGTGATCTACAAATAAATGCCATTAAAATGAATTTGTAAATATTTTTTATTTGCAAATCTCATTGTATTTATTTGTGAATTCCATTTCTTTTTGTGGAACGTCTAACATATATTTGTGGTTCGCTTTTTGAGCATATGTGGATTTAAGAAATGTTTGTGAAACTCTCTATATTTATTTGCGGATCATAGTTTATTTATTCAGAATATTGCAACAATTCTGATCCCATATTTATCTGTTTTAACAGGATTTTTTTTACAGTGTATGTAATTACGTTTAATTAGGCCTACTATTCGGAGCAAATGGGATCAGTAGGTTTAACCACCATCTTTGTGCAAACCAACTTTTTAAAATAGTTTTGCCTGTAGCTTGTAAGTAGCATGCCCGCATCTCATTTTGCCATGTTCTCGCCAGGCTAGGCTGCATGAGTGGCCTGAATCCCGCACTTATGTCTATGTGCTGAATAATATTTTTTTCCATTTCAAAAGGAAACGTGGCTGTTTATTGTAAGTTTCTTTGCAGTTCCACGCACGATAGCGTCAGTCTCTTCACGGAGGTAAATGGCAAGGCATTTGGCATTGACTTGGGCTGTGTTATATTTTAGTTAATAAGTTCATGCTTGTTACATTACAATCATTGCGCAACATTATTGCGTCTCCTTATAGTCAATCAATTTTTGTAATATGGAAACTAAAATCACATGGGCTACTGATAAGAGACATGCATAGACTAAAAGGCCCCTGTAAGTCGCTTTGGATAAAAGTGTCCGCTAAATGCGTAAATGTAAAATCTATTACTGTTCGTTCGTCCTGTTTATAGCACGAAAGTCCACTGATGGTTCAGCAGCAAAAATCAAGTGCAGATACGGTTTATAAAACTTTCTTTTCATACTGACCACGCATTAAGTACTTAAATATAAATCTAAAAACGACCAAGCGATACACATAAACAGACCAAGACCAACAATGTAAAAATTGACTGATGGTTCGAGCGGGTCTCGATCCGGCGTTTGATGCTGTCTGCAATTGCGAGTCGATCACGCTAATCAGCAGACTACCACTCACAGTGCTCAGCCTCTGTTTAAAGGGAATGCAGCTTACTTTTTACTCTGGCTGACCTCGCTTATACCAGGAGTGATTTCTGGTGTTGGAAATTAGCTAATACAATATTTCGACCGATTGCTTTTTTGCTTTTCACGTAGGCAATACGCGCTATATGTAATAAGCAGGATACATTACAATGGGATTGGTTGGCCTTTATACAACTGCTGACCACGTTGTGTAACTTTACATTTCCAAAGAGAAGAAGTCGCTTCTTCGGAAAGCAAGCAGTGGTTTGTTTAATGTTAGCAAAGGTAACACTGCGCACATAATAAAATCCTGTAAAATGATCAGTGGTAAATTGCTCTGGTCTGGCTCAGTTCATCAGTGATTGGGTGAGAACAGTTCAAATTTACTGGCTGCGGAAATCAGCGGGAGGGGCTCATTATACAACACACAAAACGCCGTAACGCACATAACGCGCGCTCTGTGCAACCAAAACAGTGTTTTTTACACCGTCATATTGGCAAGACAGCGGCGCAAAAGGCGGCGCTTTTCAAGCGCCTTAGAACGCCATTAAATACGGCGTTATGGACGACTTTTCGCGCGTTTTTTACGGCCATCAAAAACGGCGTTCGGATATAAACACGTTTAATCTATGGCGTAATTCTGACACCATCGGCTTGCCATATCTCTATAAGCTGCCTACGTGCACAAATGCTATCTTTGAAGATTGCCGGGTGCTATTTGTAACCACAACGCGCTCTGGGTTCGGGCTAATACCGGGCCCGGAGCCTTTTCCCCGGACATGGGGAGAATACTCCGGGTTCAGAAGAAACTGCCGGGCTCGGAGCCCTCTCTCCGGACAGCACGACGAATACACATACCTTTTAACCTGCTCCTGAATTATCTATATTGCGCGCATTGACTCGCGTGTGTTTGAATTCAAATCCTCCCATAAAACGTATTCACATAATTCACATATAGCCTACTGGGCTGGGGTATGAAGGTATTTCAGTAGCAAAACTTGAGAGCATGTAGATTTTAATTTGTGAACTTGTAAAGTAAGTATTTGTACCTGTACACTATGTACACTCACAGCCCCAATGTCAAAACTTGTAAAATAAAAAACTGAAGTTGAATATTGAGATTTGCACTCGTGGACAAAACTCACAAATCTGGCTTCTGAATTTGAAGTTGCAGAAAAATAGTCACAAACGTGTAAACTGGCATTTACTAAAATACATTGGCGAATACAAATGCATAGCACATATTTACACATTTTCCTAGATTCAGATTTGAATTGCAACCACAAATAGGCATCTACAACCTCTCAAACCTGTCACTGCAGTTTCAAATCTTCCCGCCTTGACTTTTGCTACTACTTTCGCGATAAACCCGTTGCAAAACTAACTTGTGCACTTGAAAGCTCAGAGGCGAGAGAAAGAACGGCATTTGATGACGTCACGCGGCTGAGCCACACCGCCCCAGCATTTGAGAGCAGAGTCCTGCTTATTTTTCCAAGATTTTGATAACTTATTTAATTTCCTTGGATGTTTTTTTCTCCATTCAAATTTAGCTGGGTGGTTAATAACACACTTTTCTGTTGTGTGACAAACTCGGAACACATATTTCAATGTCACTTTACTCGGACTTTAAGATCCAATGTAAAATTCAAATGGGACATGCAGAAATTACTGTGAAAAGAAAGCATGAATTGCAATAAAAATGTAGAGGACCTAACACTTATCCTTACAGCCCTCTGTTTGATCTGATTCACAAACTAATGGCAATCAGATGGGTAGGGCCTAAATCATAATAATGCTTGTCTACAAAATGGCAACATAATTGTTGTGTTTAATAGAAGGTTTGATTACTGCTGGACTAAAAGGCCGTTAACCTAGAAAAGGTTCAGGACCTCTTCTGTACACAATACAAATACAGCATACTGCAGCAGTTGTATGTCAGCAGCATGCTGCTATAATTCCAAACGTAGCACCAGTTGTTTTTACTGTTGGTTATTGATATACAAGACAATATAAGAATTAATTTTCTCTTTGTGTTTCCCACAATGCTTATAGGACTTAAAGGGAACGTTAGCACAAGAACTGGACTTTGAGAATGAGGGCAAGAATTCTGAACGCTGTGCGGAGGAGCTGAAACACTTTACATTTGTAGTTGTGCCCAAAGTATTCTGGGATTTCACCAGCAAGGTGAGAACCATCATATGACCATAAAATGCTGTTGTAATTTCTTACATATATGCAGTAAATAGACTGTATACGATGTTTCTGTGTCCATGTAGAGGGTGCTTACAGCAGAGTTCTGTGAAGGATGTAAAATCAACAACATAGAGGAAATTGAGCGTCAAGGACTAAGTTTGAAAGATGTGAGTTTAATGTTGTTATTACGTTACATCAAACCGTTTTCTGTTACTTTAAAGTGATGACGGCATCACTTCTCTTGCTGTTTTCAGGCAGCTGATAAGCTTATTCGCACATTTGCAGAACAAATCTTTTACACAGGCTTTATTCATGCTGACCCTCATCCTGGAAATGGTACGATTATTTTCATATGTTTTTGTGGTATTATGCCTTATTATAATGCTTTTTTGTTTATTAGGCAGAGAAGAACAAATGCTGGTATTTTTTATTATTTTGCTTCTAGGGTTAAAAATAGAAAGAACTCGAACCTGAGATCGTACTATAGTAGTAAATCTAATGATACATGTCAGGGACATATTTCACACTAAAACCAGAAGAAATAAAACCCTCTGTATAAGGGTAATAAACCTATTTTTCAAATGTATATTTTGTATTATTTATTCAAATATATAATAATATTTAATCTCATAAATGTGATATGAAATAATAATAGAATTATCTAGACATTTCATTTCAAAATTCCCATGCATGTTTCTAATGTTCAGTGCTGGTAAGAAGAGGTCCAGATAAAAAAGCTGAGTTGGTTCTGTTGGATCACGGGCTGTATGAACACCTCAGTAAAAGGTAAGTGTCTAAATAAAAATCAGAATCACTGCACATGTGTGACAGAAGGTGACGGGTAACTCTCTATCAGTGACAGAGTGGCTCTGTGTCAGCTGTGGAGATCCATAGTCCTGCGTGATGAAGCCGGCATGAAGAGATATGCAAATGAGCTTGGGGTCAAAGGTAAAGCATCTTTTCCTTACATATTACTTATGGTCAGTGTGTAATTAAATGTTAGCAACATTAACAGATATAAACATGGATATAAATAAATGTATATAAATGGTAGGGCTTGAACTTCCCTATGTATTAGATTCTAATAAATGCTTTAGTATCTAATACATACATTTGGAGTTTATTAAAGGTGGTCGTGTAGCATGGTTCTTCTGAAGCCGTGTTGTTGTGTTAACCTTTTAGATTTTTAACCCAAGGTACTATCTGTGTGAACACATGTACAGTACCACAAACAATACAATACTGATAGGACCTTCCCCATTGAGAGTCCATGACAGAGTAACCTGATTGTAATCACAGATGGCGTGGTTATTATCTGAGACACAGTCACAATGTAAGAATACACAATCCTTTAACAGTTCAAAAATACTTAACCCAAGACAAAAGGTTACTCGCCTTCTTAAAGCATGGCATCTAAACAAGTGACATGAAACACAACTGCCAAAGACCTCCAACTTCGAGTTATTAAACAAGCTATTAAAAATGTGTGTACTATAAAATAATGATTATACAATAATGTTGCCAGCATTCATACTAGTGTATTCATTGTGTCTCTATGGAATCGTCTCAGAATACTTCCTGTTCAGCGAGATGCTCCTGCAGCGGCCAATCAACATGTGGGATCTGGGCCTGGGTAACATCCTGACTCGAGAAGAAACGACATACATGCGTGACATGGCCATGAATCGCTTCGATAACATCATGCAGGTGTTAAAGTCCATGCCTCGGCCCATGCTGCTGGTGTTCAGAAACATTAACACGGTCCGAAGCATTAACATCACTCTGGGGGCTCCAGTCGACCGATACTTTGTCATGGCCAAAAGGTAAGAGACGAGTCCAGCTACTGTATATGTTTATATATACTGTACTCCAGCTTTAATCCTCCTAGTAGCATGGCCTTGTAAAGTAACGGTACTGTTTAGCGTGTGTCAAAATGTTTATATGCTCTCCTACTTGTAGGTCGCTTTGAATAAAAGCGTCTGCCAAATGAATAAATGTAAATATGTGTGCGTTTGTTGAAGTTTATTTCAGTACATAATACCAATGAGTATCAGATCAGTGCACAAGTCCGATGGCTTCACATCCTGATGCTAGTTTAGTGTTCTATGAGCAGTCTTATGTAGGGATCAGTGGGTAGGACAGAAAAGGATGTGGGAAGAGATTTTAAAATAACACAAACCATGAACTTGTGTAACCCAATAAGCACCAAAGCTTACAGTAGTGAGAGTGATGGTCAGTTACAGCACTGATAATTCATTGTTAATGATGTCTGATTGTTTTTAGTGCTGTGAGAGGATGGGGGAGAATACAAGCTAATGACACCAGGCTGCTGCACAGACTGTCTGTCTTCCACTGTGTCTGGTCCTTCTGGGAGAGCATCAAGTTTGAATTTGCTTTAAGGTTATGACACAATCAAAAATCATAAAAATCATCTTTGTATCTTGATCTTTTTAAGGGAACGTATACTACACATATTTCCAAGGTTTTTTTAATCAAAACAGTCTAAAAATAGACATTTTTGGTGCACATGTGTCTTGTCGGAATTACTACAAATATTATCCTGTTGTTAAATTATAACGATTATTGTCATTTGCAAGCTTTTTGGAGTAGCCTTACTGTGCGTTCACACCGCCAGCGACAAAGCAACTTGATGTCATTCATTTCAATGGAGAGCTGGCGACTTCCGGCGACACAAGCAACAGTGACCGTTGGCGACAGGAAGTGGGCGTGTCTAGCGACGCGACAAAGTTGCTCAACTTTATGCAAATGATGAGCGACTATCAATAGGAGTAAAGCAGCGGAGCTCACATCATCCGTCAGTTTACAGCAAAGCCCCTTTAAAAGGAAAGCCTGAAGACCGGATGCTAGATTTTTTGAATTGTTGTCATGGGTTTTGTTAGCCGGTACGGGTTCTCCAATTGACCCTTCGCTAAGCCACGCCAGAAAACCGCCACAGGCCAATCGTGGTTTAGCAACCGTAACTAGGCGCGGGAGGTCTGTCAAGCTTTCGAGCGTGAGAAACATGCCGAAGCGTTGTGCGTATGGATTGTGTAAATCTGATAGCCAGTATCCTAAAAGTTTGGACGGGGTGGTGGAATTTTTTCCCTTCCCGAAACCTAAAACCCAAGGGGAGAAATGTCGGACGTGGATCAAGCAGTGTGGAAGGCCTCATTCACAACTAAATGTGGGACATTCTAAAACGCTTAACGTACTTAAACAGCGATCAAGGAAAACCAAATTTACTACCCCTAGCTTACATGTACTTCAAAAACTACCATGCATTTTAGACCAGATCTCGTGTGAAGAGTACATATTGTGTGTGTGCTCAAAGCGTTTGCGTGCAAAGGATGTCTTATGGTGCTGTTTGATGTTCAACTTGGCCTGTAACCTTTGACCCATGAGATCATGGTCTTTTTGCTATGAGACTCATAGTCTTTTCTGTGTTAGAGAAGTGTGTGAGACCTATAACTAGTTTAAATGCATTGTCTCATATAAAAACTCAATCAATAATAGAAAAACTTAATACTGTAATAGAAAAACCACCATACTGTCAAAAGAAAGAGCTCTTGTTCCGCGGATAAAGTGAATATCACGTTAAGCGTTTTCTACCCCATAGAAGTCCATTATAAGGAAACAGCTTAACGTGGCGTAACGTACCTAAACAACGCACTGTATCATCTCATTTATATTTCTGTCCCTTTTTATCAGAGCTAACATTTGTGCTGTTTTTGTTCTAGTTTGCTCCACAGGCTATTCAGCTCGATGTAACAACACTGAAGCCAGGAGTTAGCAACTTTATTGCCTTTCAGCCTCATTTCTAAATATTGGTTTCAGACAGGGCATAAAGAGGCCCCTACTGCACTTTTTAACACAATGCACGGTGGCTTTTGAAGTATTAATTACAACTAAAATGACAGAAATTTGTCTAAGCCACATAAAGCTGTTTTCTCTTATAATGGACTTCTATGGTGAGAACGCTTAACGTGATATTCACTTTATCCGCGGACCAAGAGCTCGTTCTTTTGACAGCAGCATGTGATTATTAGAAGTAAAATTTGACAGAAACTTGATTTTCCTGTATCGCTGTTTAGGTACGTTAAGCGTTTTTCACGTTAAGCGTTTTAGAATGTCCGACTAAAGGTCGGCAGGATTAACAAAAACACCTATGTTTGCTCCAAGGTAAGAGCACGCTAATGTTAGCTAGCTAGCTAACTCAGCACATCATTGCTTGGAAATAATGACGGTTCTTTGTTCTTAATGCATATATTTGAACGTAAAATAAGATGATTAAAGGCAAGACGGAAATGTGTTTGTGTTGTTGATGATGTATGGCTCAGCTCAGCATCTCTGGCTCTTGACAGGTCCAAGGCGTAGATTAGACCCATGACGTGTGAGCAGTAGCCTGGCGCGCTACTAAAATATAAGCGGGACAATGTTATCATTCATAGGCTTTAGCTTAAATTTTGATTAAATTATTTTCTAATCGCTTGCATATTATGTCGTGGATATATCCCTAGAATGCACACTGCAGTCCCTTTTGTCTTGCTCTCTCAGATATTTCACATGTTCACCAAAAAAGACTAATTATCTCCTTGGGAATGTCTGACACCGGTGCATACACACTGTAATACACTTGCCAGGCGTGAAAGCTTGACAGGCGTAGCAACAGTAACTAAGGAGGGCTTAGCGAAGGGTCAGTTGGAAGTATTACGACCCTCCCATCTCTACTCAACTCAACTTTATTTATATAGCTGCTTTTTACAATTTTCATTGTTACAAAGCAGCTCTACTGTATATGAGACATCTTGTAAAAAGATGAAAACACAGAAGACAGACACACCCACATACAAAACACTCCACACAAACAATATGCACACGTACTAACACACATAGACATAGACACACACACAAATGCGCACACGCACGGATGCGCAAGCACACACACACACAGACAAGCACGCACACACACAGACACACACGCACACACAGTAAAAGCACACATTTAAGATAAAAGAGAGAGAAGCACAGGTCAAATATTAAACAGACTATAAATTCCTATATGCAATATTAATTAAGTAAAACTTTAAAATTCTAATTCTAAAGCAGCCCCCCGGCCAGGCAAAAAAAAAAAAAAACAGTATGCAAAGGTGGCGAGGAACCCAAAACTCCAATCGAGAAAAAAACCTCAGGAAAACCCAGGCCCAACCAAGGGGATTCCAGTTCCCCTCTGGCAAAAGCTGCTGCCTCTGCACAAGCTCCACAGTGCTTGCACAACAAGGCTAAATAAAAATAAATAAACTTAGTAATAAGGTAAATATAGATTTAAGATTATCATTAATAATCTCATAGCGTTTAAAATTTTGAAGTGAAGACGTGTCAGGTGACCGCGTCCTTCTTTATCCAGCTCTAACATCTCAGCTCTTGTCAGGTCGCCGCTTCCCATTCTCCGCTCTACCATCAGGTCTGGGCATGAACTGCATCCTGCACACTGTGGTAACCTTGGAACAATGAGACAAGACAGCTGAGAGTAGAGTACTGTTCTGCACTCTTTGATGTAACAAGTACATCAGTTGTCAGTTGTTGTTGGAAGTGTTCCTGGTTCCGGTTGATCTAACTAATGCAGCCTAAACCCTCAGAGGATTTATATTATGGAAGTGTAGTGTATGCAAGATTAAAAAGATGCGTCTTTAGTCTAGATTTAAACTGACAGAGTGTGTCTGCCTCCCGGACAGTGCAGGGAAGACTATTCCAAAGTTTAGGCGCTAGATAGGAAAAGGATCTACCACCTGCACTTGATTTTGAAATTCTAGGTATTACCAACTGACAGGACGCCTGAGAGCATAATGCACGTGAAGAACTGTAATACAAGAGGAGTCAAGTACTGAGGAGCTAAACCATGTAGGGCTTTATAGGTAATAAGCAAGATTTTAAAGTTAATGCAATGCTTTATAGGTAACCAGTGCAAGGTTGACAGAACCAGGCTAATATGTTCATACTTTTTTGTACGTGTAAGAACTCGAGCTGCCGCGTTTTGGACCAGTTGGAGTTTTTGTAATAAGCCTGCAGGGCAACCACCTAACAGTGCATTACAGTAATCTACTCTTGATGTCATGAATGCATGAATTAACTTCTCTGCATCTGACAGTGACAGCATATGACGTAGTTTATATATATTCTTAAAATGGAAAAACGTAATTTTACAGGTTGGCGACGTGGCTCTCAAATGACAGATTACTATCGAATAGAACGCCAAGATTCTTTGCTGACGACGAGGGTTTTATGGAACATCCGTCAATAGTTAAGCAGTATTCTTGGTTGTTATGTATGGCGGTTTTCGGTCCAATAAGTAACACTTCTGTTTTTTCTGAGTTCAATAATAAAAAGTTGTCTCTATAATAAGAGTATCTCTGGTTACAGCAGGGTTTCTTTATAACTGTTACTAGAGCAACCAAATCTAGGAACGCCTTCTAACAACCTCGTAGCAAGAGACTAGCAACACCCAGCGAAAGAGTCGCTGGCGGTGTGTACGCACAGTTAGCTCCATGTAACAGTATCTGCATGTATCCACCATACGCATGTATTCAAATTGTTACTGTGTGTCTGTAGGAGGAAATATACAGTTGTTTTATGCATTGTAGTTTGAATCTCTTATCTTATGTTCCTCCAGGTCAGAGATGGCACTTATGAGCATCACTCGCTCTCTGCTTCAGCTTCTGTCTTACTGTGGTATCATCACGTTGAACCAGGACGTGTATCAGTATTTGAAATGAAGCTCAGTGACCACATACCTCATTACTCCTACTTCAAGGAAAACATTCACATTTATGCTTTCTGTGGATTTTCACACACAGTGCTATTTGTTCTTAATTATTTTAGTTTTATTATTCCACACACACTTGAGCGTACAGCTCAAAGGAACCTGTTTCTCTCTGTCTGCTTGTACAGCTTTACTATGAAATAAGATATAATCTGGTGGAAAACTACATTTGATAGACACCAGAATCTCTTAGTTTTTTGTTTTATAATTTGGTTAAATTATTTTTGTTGAAGTCAAGTGTATTCCAATATTTATGAGATTCATTTACAGTATTTTAATGTAAGGTACGAAAAAAGTTTTTACGAATGGAGCCCTAACATTACAAAATTGGTTTAATAATCAGTTAAAATTACAATTCATTGCTGATGCATCAAAACACAATGGATTTCTTCTTTATCCTTATTTAGGATTTAACAAAATCCTGCACATCTGCATTTTACATGAATAAAGCTGCCTGCTTGGCATTCTTTTTATTGTGATTTTCACTGTTTCTTGTAATATTTGTTTTCCCTCAAAAAAACTTGATTCATGCAATTTACTATTCTTATAATGCTACAGTTTTATTATAATTTTGACTTTTCAAAACACTTGAACTTTTTGAGTATTATTTTAAAAGGCCTGTTATAAGATTATTTTCAAAACATTACTCAAATCTCTGCGGGTGCAAGCCAATGATAGAAACATTTTAAACCAAATGGAGCAGCACTGACTTTTTGCTGTAAAGCTTTACAGTCATAGTTTGTGGGATTTAAGTCGTCTATTATGAAACAGGAGGTGTAATCTTCCGCAGTTATGTATTTTAAATATGAATCAAGATTTTTTTTATTGTGATGATTTTTAACATTTATGGTCTCATATCTCGTCAAACATTTTTTTCCTTACAAAATATTCTGTGATTCGCTACACCTTCCACTTATCACAAAAAGAATATTACAATATTACAAAGTTTTTGCTTTTCTATCAAAAAAAAGGGACATAAAACATAACTGAAGACACATTCAAAGTGAGATTACAAGCTCTTCAGAAGTGAGCAGTTACTCTGTCAATCTCCAGAAGATCTTCCAAGATCTGAAACACAAATACAATGTGGATGTTGTGGTTACAGCAGGTCAAATACAAAGGTGATATGACAATGAACTGTCTAAGCGGCTGAAAAATATTGTAAAGCATATAAAATTATTATTAATAAAATGATTTCCACTTTTATGGTGTTGCTTTCTGATGATTTTTCATGTCAGACATGCTGAAGATACTGACATTCAAAGCAGCACTTACAATATCTGACGTTGTGCCGATCTTCTTGGCCAGTTCGCTACGCTCCATGGTGCTGAGGTACAGGTACTTATTCAACAGCTCTCCATCTAGAATGTTCTTCACTGCATTCTGCAGTGTCCGCCGGTCATAGTGCAGCATTCTGAGGTAAAAAAGAAAAATAATGAGAAGGTAGAAAGATTAAAGTCCCAGTGAACCGGAAGTTACGATCGTTTTTACTTCTGTATTCTGACGCATTTCCGAGTGAAACGGAATTTCGAATGAGAAAAATAGTGGGTATGGCCTGCGTTTTTCATTGCGAATTGATTGGATGTATAAAAAGAGCTGTTGTGTTTTGAAATGGAACTGGCAGCAGACTGACAGTTGAAAGGGAGGAGTTAACAGATGCTCGCCCAAGCCTTCTAAAAGGCAGAAGTGCATTTTCAGATTTTAACTGAAGATTATGAGGGCACATGAATTTTAAAAAGACAATGATCCACACTGATAAGATATTTATAAAAAATACTGTAATATTTCATGAAAAAATAGGAATTGTACTTTTTAAGTTCACTGGGACTTTAAAGGATGCAACATGGCAACAGACTAAGAAATAGTTGATGTATGTCCAAATTTAATAAATAGGCTTTTAACAAGAAATCACACATTTTTAAGGACCATAACTTTAACCTCAAAACAGAAATGTTTAATCCAAAGGGAACTAAATTACTGTATATTTATAACTGGACACATCTGAGGTTAAGTGTATTGCTTAAGGGGACAACAGTTAAAGTTCATGAACTCTGATGTTTTAGTTGATTTTTAACCTTAACCACTACACCACACCACCACAGTTGCACAGCATGTTGTGCCATAGCATAAAGGTTTAATTACAGATAACTTCTAAATACAATCTTTAGATTTCACCGACCTCTCACAATTTACAAATTAGAAAGTGTAGATTAATAAAAGTAATAGTTTTCAGTTTCACCTAGTTGCCAACAGGGAAGCTGGCTTTTCAAATTAATAACCTTTCTGTCCTACAGCCATCATATTGAATGTTGCAGTATATCCCATTCATTTATCTGCAGGTGGTTTCGTCTGTTTCGGGTCATAAATGGTATTAACAGACTTCAGTACCTGAATGCTTTTGGGTTGAGTCCGGCATGGTGCGGTAGCATGATGGTAAGAGCATTCTGCAACATCAGCAGTCTGCGGTACGTCTTCTCCTGCATGGGCAGAAGCAGCCCGACCCCCCCGTCCAATGTAGCTGCATGGAGAGAGAGAATTAAACTGCTGCGTTCAGAATCAAACGGGTTTAATGTGTTGTGGGCAAGTCAAACACTGATGCCTCAGTGGTGTATCATAAATGTTTGCTTTGTTTCAGATCCTAATTGTAAACTAATTCTGGAAGCGATTAAGCTACTGCTTTAATATGTCAAATTATTACTGTTATTTTCTTACAAATTCATCATTAAAGTCCCTGTGAACCGGAAGTTGAGATCGTTTTTACTTCTGTATTATGACGCATTGCCAAGTGAAAAACGGAATTTAGAATGAGGAAAAACATTGGGCGTGGCTTGTTACTTAACAGCGATTTGATTGGATGTTAAAAAACAGCCGCTGCATTTTGGAACTGGGAGCAGACTGACAGTTGAAGGGGAGGAGTTAATGGATGCTCCGCCCAAGCTGTCTAACATATGTCATTTAAAATGGATAGTCACTAGAGGGCAGAAGTGCATTTTTAGATTTTAAATGAAGATTACGAGGACACATGAATTTTAAAAAGAAAATGACCCACATTGGTAAGCTATTTACAATAAACTCTGCAATATTACATGAAAAAATAGGAATTGTAATTTTTTATTTCAATGGGACTTTACAGGTAAAGCCTGTGATTTCTGCACATCAAACTGAATTGCAAACTTTTAAATTGAGAATGATTTAAAAAAATCTCTACATGTGTAACATCTGAATGTTCCACCAGCTAACTGCTAAGCATTTTGCTAAGCAACACTCACCAAACCAGGTGATTTGTTTGTTGTCCCAGGTGAGGGCCTTCTTGCTGACGGTGTCCACAGTGCCACGGCAGGGCATCCTCCAGAAGGCGTTCACGTTAGCGCCCACATTAAAGTCTGCCCTCCGCAGCAAGCGCATGCCGCCGAAACTCTCTTTAGCTGAATACAGTGACATAAAAGATGTGATTTCTGGCATTGTAGAAGACCCGCAAGCAAAGATTTAAAGTGATAGTTGGCCCAAAAATGAAAATTCTGTCATCATTTACTCACCCTCTTGTCATTTCAAACCTGTATGACTTTCTTAGTTCTGCAGAACACAAAAGAAGATAGTTTGAAGAAAGTTGGTAACCGAACAGTGCCGGCCCCCATTCACTTCAATATGGACACAAAACCAATGCAAGTGAATGCGTGCCGGTTAACAACATTCTTCAACATATCTTCTTTTGTGTTCTGCGGAAGAAAGTCATACAGGAAATGACAAGAGTGAGTAAATGATGACAGAATTTTTATTTTTGGGTGAACTATCACTTTAAGGTACTACCGAATGAATCAAATACCTTCAGGCAGGTACATGTAGACCAGCAGGTTTTTGTCTCTGTCTGAAACTGAAAGAGGACAAATCATTAAAGGCTTAATTGTAGTTTGTAGGTTATTTGGATATACCGGCGGTATTAAGACACATACCCAAAAAACCAAGCTGGTTATTGTCCACCATGAACTCAATGCTGTAAACCTCTAAGGGCTTCGCATCCTAATGTAAAAAAAATGGGAAAACTGTAAACTTCTACCCATTTAAAAGCGATCTAACAGCAATCTATGGACTGTGTGTGGTACCCTGCTGATGAGTGACAGAGTTTTGCTCTCCTCCTGGTAGCGCAGCAGACAGACGCTCTTCATGACATCAGCGGCCAGGATGAAGTTCTTGATGCTGTACATCTGGTGGATGTAGAGCTGAGTGTCGATGAAGGCCATGCCTGTCAGATCATTGTCCTTAAGACTCCACAAAAAGATCTGCGCGCACATATCACATGCACATAAATCAACTGTCACGAACATTAATGTAAACTGATGAATAGAGATATATTTACCAGGGCCATAAAATTTGACAGATTCGTTTATATTAACCAACCATTCTGCTCTGTCATAGACATAAATTATTCTTATTAAATTCAATTACACATTTTTTACCTTCTGTCCGATGGCAGACATCAGGTATCCACTGCAGTGACAGAGAGCAGTTACAGGTCCCTTCTGCTCTTTCTCATAAAGCACTTTAAACTTATTCTTAGTGAGTGGCTGACCGGGCTCCGGAACCACCTCGATCACATCCAAAATCAAGATCTACGGATAAATCCAGAGCAGATGTTTCATCAGAACACAGAAACAGGTTACATACCATTCACTTACTTTGTAAAAACTCACTCTGCCTCTGCAAGTGACCTCCTCTCCCTGCATGAGGCAGGTACCCAAGGCCACATATCCCTTCAATCCTGATACGGTCTCCTGACTCTTCAGCGCTACGGTATTCATGCACGTCACATGCTCCCACTCCTCAAGGTCAATCCTGACACATACATTTCAACAGCATCATACAGACTGATTTTTATGAAGGGCTCCTAGGTGCTCTGCTTTGCGATGTGGTAAAAAACTGTATTGTAGCTTACTGCTTTATTCTTTTTAAAAACATTGACAAGCGTCTGTTGTGTGTTTATGATGCATACTGGGAATTGTGTATTAATCGTGAGGTTCTTACTGTGTGTTTGGAATAGCCTCCCAGCTGACCGGAGAAATAAGCTGAATAGAGAACTTGTCCTGCTGAGGGGGCATGTAGCGCTCATCTGAGAAAACAAGAGACCTTGTTACGAACCCCATCGGATCAGACTCATTCGTTCACACATACAAACAGAAACAGTATCACACCTCTTTCAATGGTCTCAAATTCTTTCTCTTCTCCGGTCATTCTGGGGATACGTGTGCACTGCTCTTTAACGCTGCTGCACACTGCGTACACCTGAAACACGGACATTAACAATGAACACGCACACCTGAAACACACAGAGTAACAGTGCCTCGGGTACCACCAACATGTGCGAGATGAAATCACAGAACTGACTTAAGCTGAATACACTATTGTATTCTGTAAAGCTGCTTTATAGCAGAATTAGAATTTGTCTCACATTTCTTTACTTTCTTGCTGCTTTCAAACCATCTGTATTGCAAGAAGACTATACAGAAGTTATATTAAAAGAAGAACAACTATGTGAACTCTAACATGAAAGTTTATTTAGCATGCAACAAGGACAGGCATCCACAACTGAGGTCATTTACATATTGTCGCTATTGGGTAGGAACCTTGTATCTCCAAAACTGCTACTTTACAGGTAATAGAAAAAACACAGTATTTTTTTATAATTAAATACTGTGTTGTTAAAGTTGACAAGCTCTTTTAATCATTTTATTGATTAAATATTTGCAAAACCCACAGACAACCAATTTAGGGAAAGAAATCACAAAGGTTTCCACTTGACAGCAATGATATACAAGTCTTAAGGAAAGGTTCACCTTCAAAACGAAAATTCTGTCATGATTTACTAACCCTGTTGTCATTTTAAACTTGTGTGATTTTCTTTTGCAAAACACAAAAGAAGATATCTAGAACAATGTTGGTAACCAAAAACGTTGGTCCCCATTGACTTCTAATGTAAGGACACAAAACCAATGCAGGTCAATGGGACCAACGGTTTTCTGTTACCAACATTGTTCTAAATATCTTCCTTTGTGTTCTGCATAAGAAAGAAAGTCATACAGGGTTGAAATGACAAGAGGGCTTGTAAATAATGACAGAATGTTCGTTTTGAAGGTGAACTATCCCTTTAAGGACAAAGCAGCAAAACTAATCTAAGTGAATAATTATAAATGGCTTTACCAGCCAAAAAACTAAAATCCTACTAATTCAAATGTCATTTTTTGCTTAACTTTGTTTTTAACTTCGTTTGGCTAACGTTATAAGGCATGTTTACTTTGCTCTTTGAAATTATTTTGTCTTAGCCATAGGGGATTTAAACGTCATGAGGGCGAGTATCTATATGAGTGCAATTTTTATCATTATATACACTTACCTTCATGACATTTAAACCCCCTATGGCTTAGACAAAATAATTCCAAAGAACACAGAAAAGAATAGAAGTTTGGAATGAACAACAGGTGAGAAAATAAAAATTACTTTTTGATGGACTAACCCTTTAAAACTAGAAAACTGCATTTAGTGACCTTGTAAAGTACACAGAGCTGTAATAAACATTACCTTGGATTCCACGTGGTACGTCACATAGTGGACGGTGCACCTGAGCGGAATCTTGCGAACAGGCCAGGGGGCATCGTAGGAGAGGTAGGTGGGTAACACGCTGATTCGCAGTTCACCCTTCAAGAACACAGCAGAAGGTGATATAGTTTATTAAATATTTATAATATATATATTAAATTATAAATATTTTTTTACAATGATGCATTGTTTCAAAGCAGCTTTACATAAAACAAAAAGAAAACACAAAAGAGAAAAATTAAGTGTAATGAGTACAAACAGAGAGGACCATCCTAATAAAAGCAATATTAATGGAAGTTGCAGAACCCTTTGCAGAGGTTAATCTACTATCAGCAGTCTCCCGGTGAGCAAGCCAACATGGCAACAGTGGCAAGGAATCAAAACTCCAATGATGAATAAATGGAGAAAAAACCTCACGAGAAACCAGTGTCAACCGGTTCTCCTCTGACGCGTTTACAGCTGCAGTCAGTGAATTTTGATTAAGTTACTGAGTAAATGTTTATTATTAACAGGGAGTAAATGAGTACATTTTTATGATTAACAGGGAGAACCTATAGCTAATCAGTAAAGAAATCATTCCTTTATTATTAATCTAACACTACTAGCTTTTTTATAATTTTTTTATTCATTTTTTAATAAAATTTATATTAAAATATTACTATAAAAGGGATAGTTCCTGTTTTTGATTTTGATTGTTTGAGCCACATTTAAAGCCGTTGTGACTTACTCTTGCCACAGCATTAAATCAATATCACTGCGCCACTGTGTCTTTGTTGCGTTGCTATTCTAACTTCACTGTAAACCATGGCTTCTTGGAGCTTATTGCTTAAAAGTGTTGTGTGTAATTTTTTGGAGGATCTATTGACAGAAATGCAATATGATATACATAACTCAGGGTTTTTCCTGGCTCAAAATGAGGCGGAGGTGGTGCCATCCTGATCTTGTACACACACGTAGGTCTACCATACCTTTTAGTGGCTTAACCAAAGTGACTTCGAGTTTGACATATTAAAAGTTCTAACAAAATTAGACAAAAATGACAATTATTAAGTTATATAAAACATTACTTTTATTCAACCAAACAGAAATGTTTTTTATCAAATAAAGCTTTTTTATCATTTTCAACTAACTTTTCAGCCCACAATAGCCAACTGAATTAACCAGTCTTTCTAAATGAGCAAAGCTCATTCGCATCTGGCATTCTCTGTGGTTCATTTTAAATGATTCAAGGATCTCTTATATTCCCTAGTGACTGAAAAGTTCAATAGTTTAAATGAATCGGTTCAAATGAGTCATTCGTGTGCAAGTCGTTCTAAATGCAATGTGCGTTCATACTGGCGAACTCGCTGTGTACAGTATACGCTGATTCAACGATCCAACTGCACATCTAAACAAGATCTTACAATTATGTGCATCATGTTAATTTAATAAATTTCAAGAGATTAAACGTACTTGGATGCAAAACAAACAGCCGTGAAACACAGGCTGGCTCTTGTTCTGCAACTCTTTTAGCGCCTCAGTGTACTTATATAACAAAACAGCGCAACTGCAGTTACAAATGACAGTCTGATAAATGCACGCAACATTTCTTGTGAAGACTCGCAACATAATTTTGGCGAGAGCCTGAGGCGGCACAACATTTGACGGAGGCGGCCGCCTCCAATTTCTCTATGCAGGAAAAACCCTGTAACTATGTCTTCAGAAGTATAAAAAGACCTTACATAACTAAGTGTTATATTTTTATTACCTTAGAATGAGCTATTTCTACCTACACACACTGCGGGTCCACTTGCATGGAATTTGCCGTGTTTCTTCTACACTAGCCCTAAACTGACAAACTGCTCTACAGTGCGCATTTCGTAAATACATAATCTCCTTCGGCAAAGAAGTAAAAACGTGACGATATCTTAGCCCTGTTACAGCCACCGTAGTGCTTCGCAAGGGAGGGGTGAGCGGTGAAGTGAGATGTTGGTTGCAATTCACAACCTCACCACTAGATGCCGCTAAATTTCATACACTGGACCTTTAAGTGTGCATTTAGTTCACAACTCTTATGAGTATTTTTACCTGTTTGTTGAAGTAGAGGAAACCCTTGGGGCAGTTGATATTGTGAAAAGGAGAGAAGGACTCAATGGCGCCATCTATTGTCATGGGGTGCAGACGCAACGCCCCACGAGAGGTCACCAGCATCCAGTGAGGAGACGGTCCACAGATGAACACCTGACAAACAGATCTTTAATTACAAATCTGCTCTTACCTAAAGGAAAACCTGCCTAGTGCCTACAAATTCACAGTAAAGTCTTACATGCCATGTGAATCCTTTATATGACAACTCAGCTTGCAAGCTGACTGCTATAAGTGGTATATCATAAAACACAACCTCGGTGAGACATACCCCTGAATATCCTGAGATGTCCTGAAAGTATCTAAATCTGGCCACGCAACCCCTGACGCATAGAGACTCCTCCCCCTGAGCCTCAGGCTTCTTGTCTTTCTTCAGTTTGGATCTCTTCTCTCTTATGTTAATGTTATGAGGCATCTGAGCGGAGGAGAAAAAAGTCATTTAGACATCAGAGTAAACATTCACTTATTTAGGGCAAAAGTAACTGCTGTTTACCTTCTTAAAGCGCACTTTGAGGTTACTCTGAGTTTGCTGCTGGTCGTATGGAAAGGCCTCATAGATCAAAAGCTCTTGATCAACATGCGCCTGTTAACATTTGATTGAGAAATGTATATATTTAGATAAAAACCTCATTCAGAACTAAAATAAAACAGCAAGGAAGTTTCTGTTATAAACTCACCAGCAGGTAAGGACGGCTGTGGTTGTAACCTAATGACACGAGAGCAACTTCTTTGACCAATGGGATTTCTCCTTGCCTTGTCATTTCCTCCTTCTTGAGTTCTCCCTGAGTAGCCGACTGGCTAGCAGAGCTGTCAACCAAAACCCGCTGACCAACAGGGAAATTCTTTACCAGGAAAACCAGACGCCAGTCAGGGAGCTGGTGGATCTGATAAAAAATATGACAAGGTGTTTAACCAAAGAAACTACAAAAGTCTTATGAGGGCGAGCAAACAATGGCACATTGTAAATATTAAACTACAGCCGCGGAAAAAATTAAGAGACAATTTTAGAGACAGTTTTTCTGATTTTAAAATGTACTATTTATACTGTAGGTATGTGTTTAGGTAAAATTATCATTTTTGTTACATTCTGTGAACTACTAACAATATTTTTATCAAATTTCAAATAAAAATATTGTTTCCATTTGTTACTGATTACTCCTTTTAATAGTAATTTTAAGGTATTGGTATGATTACTTTTGGTATTGGTATGATTAAAGCCTGTCTTTTCTTATTTTAACAAATTCTTTCTGCTTATTCCATAATAAAGCCTGTCATAAATAATAATAATACAACTCTGTTAACATTTTGATTTGTTAACTGTAGTATTTCTAAACCTGCATACTCCATAATGTAAAAAGTCTCTCCTTAGTTTCTTTTAACAAGTGCTTTTGCATTTTCCATGATAATTTCTTCGTCATATAAAAAATGTAACAGCATTAGAGCAGCAAAAATGCATTTCACAAAATATAACATGTTAATATCAGCCTAGCACTCAACAGTAGAAGTTGATTTATTGCTCTCTGTGCCCAGTAACGTTACTTTCTCGAAAAGTTTGCAGAACGCAAAATCTGCTACAGAACGCATTTTCTCTCTCCATGCCGAGTATGTTTTCGTTGGTTAAAACTGCAACAACTAATCGATAAAATCGGTAATTATCGACGATGAAGATAGTTGTCAACGAATTTCATTATCGATTAGTTGGTCTGTGACGTCACTTGCGAGCAGCGCAGTTATAAATCAAGCGCGTCTTCTTCCCTTTTAAATGTCCCTCTGTGCAGCATGAGCTGCACAGTTTTAAAGTCAAACGTGTCTCTCCGTGCAGTGCAAGGTGCGCAGTTTTAAAGTCAGACGTGTCTCTCCATGCAGTGCAAAGTGCGCAGTTTTAAAGTCAGACGTGTCTCTCCGTGCAGTGCAAGGTGCGCAGTTTTAAAGTCAGACGTGTCTCTCCGTGCAGTGCAAGGTGCGCAGTTTTAAAGTCAGACGTATCTCTCCATGCATGCGTCTCTCCATGCAGGAAAAGCACGCGTCATTCCCACGCGGCAGCAAGGAGAGCAGGAGAAGGAGCATGCGCAGACGTCACTTTCACTTGTGTGCAGGAGAGTATGAGAGAGCATATGTTCCAGTGTTCATTTTGACAGCAAATTTTGATTTAGTTTTTGTCATAGTCTTTTGACGAAAATGCAATTTAGTTTTAGTCACATTTTAGTCAACCCCATCATTGTAGTTTTAGTCTAGTTTTAGTCGACGAAATATGAAAAACATTTTAGTCGAATAAATATACATTATATTTAGTCTACTAAAATCTAAATGGTTTAAATCATTTACTTGGTGTAATTAAATGTTCCATACAAAGATTCAACTGTTTTGACATAATTTACTTCACCTTAGAATGAAATTAAATCAGGTCATTACCTTTATTTTTCAGAAAAGTTCAGTAACTAGATTTGCATTGTTGGAACACAGAATATTAGACCATGAACGACATGTTCCAGTTCATTCAATCCCATTTGACTCAATTGACTCGTTAAGTAGGGCATGTTCATTCAACCAATGAAACGCTCTGACAGGGCTCACACGCAAAGGCTATTGGCTCATGGCATGCCTTGTTGAAGAAAGAGCTGAACTGTCTTTGCTTGAGAGAGCAATGAATGAGAAATAGCTTTCAAAAAGACATATTATATAAATTGTATTACATTTCTTTAGTCATGCAAACATGTTACATACTTGGTTCGAATGTACAGTTTGACTCACTTCATCACTTCTATAATCAGTAGAGGACAGCGCTGGTTTCTTTTGGCTGACTTTATGTTGCATTTCACGTTATGCAGCAGCTCGTGTTAAGTTAACATTGGCATATAAAAACCTTTGTGCTGCCTTTGTAATGTGTTTCGGGGTGACTCGCCTGCAGTCGCGCTTCAAGTTTGCGGCGTTTTACCGGCGATCGTGAAGGAAAATAAGATGCTTTGTAAACCGCGTGTATTACGTTAAGAATACATGTCTGTGCTTCCCCTTCTCCCAGAGACTTCTCTCTACCGTTTATATGAGATAAGCAGCACATGCGCGCAAACTGATGTCCGCCAGGTGGGACAAGAATATTTTCGTATCGTTTTTATTAGTTGACAAAATTGTCAGTATATTTTTATTACAGTTTTCGTTATCATGCATTCATTTTTATTTAGTTATCGTCTCATTTTCCTCAGTGAAAACATGTCGTTAACGAATACTTTTCGTCATAGTTTTCGTCAACGAAATTGACACTGATAAGTTCGCGAAGTTCAGGTGTTTGTTTGTTCACTGCATTTGGGTGATGAACGTTATATACAGTAAATGGTGGATATAACGCTGGATTTGGAGATTGTTTGAAACTGATATATGGAGCAGTCCCAGCGCTAAAAGATGCCAGACATGAACCGCATGCGGTGAGTGAACGCGCCGTATGCTTTCGGAAATAATCGTACAGCTGTATCTATCTTTTATAAATGTGATAAAACTAAATACTCTTCGAAGATACAAAGTATGCAATACTACTCTATAGGTACTCAAGATTAATATGAGATTGGTAGAAACCGCGTGTGTTAGGGCCGCTTTAAAGAGAAAATGAAACTTTTGTAGCTTTATTTAGTGTCCTTGCATATTTATTTATACAGTGAAGACTGTGCTGTGTTTTATTTTTATTGATCATTCCGTTTTCATCTTGAATGCTACTGTTAAATAGACATACTTGAAACATTTAATTGTTGTTCAAAATTTAATTGTTCATATTTTGGGGATTATGATGATATGTCTATATAACCAAAGCATTTTTCAGTAATAGTGTAAAAGTGTAAAAATAAAATTGTTCTATATAAAAATAAATATGCATTAAAGCAGTTTCATGCAGTCTTTTTAATATTTTTTCAAATAATTTATTTTGGGGCTGGTTATTGATCACCTATGGTACCGATATTAGATTCTGGTACCATACCGAAGCCAAAATTTTGGTATCGAGCCAACCCTAGCCTGTAGGTACATATACAACACCGGTCAAAACTTTGGAAACACTTGACTAAAATGTTTCTAATATAGTAAATTAAAAATCTCTTAAAAATCTCAAGGTGTGCTTAAAAGTTTAAAACTACTTTTGTAGACAAAAATTTAATTCTGGCAACATATTAATTTATTTCATTAGAAAACAAAAACTACTCTATAGTTTTGATGAGTGTACTTGTTTTCTAAAAGGTGGTAAATATTTGAACAAAGAAAGTGTTTCCAAACTTTTGACTGGCAGTGTACATCACCTCTTGCGTTCATATTTGTTCGGTTCTTTTGGTTCGAACTAGTAAAAAAATTTGTACTGGTTCGCTTAACTTTGGAACTGGCATTTTAACAGCGAACCTAAAGATATCAAACCTAACAGCTTACGTGTAAAGTCGCAAAGTGATTGGACAAATTTTATGATTTATATTTTAAAACGGAACTTACCGGACATCCAAAACAATGCTGTGTGGTGGGTTTCCTGCAGCTCAGTGGTTAGAGCATGGCGCTAGCAACGCCAAGCTCATGGGTTCGATCCCAGAGGATTGCACATACTCAGAAAAAATGTATAGTATAATGCAATGTAAGTCGCTTTGGATAAAAGCGTCAGCCAAATGCATAAATGTAAATGTTATACATGCTCAGTGTATGCCTGCGCATATGAGTTTTTTTTTTAGCAAGCCGGTAACTCGCAAAGACCTCATGAAGTGTTTAAAGCAGTCAAAAAAAATCCTCCGTTACATGCGCAATCACAGATCTAATAAACTTTTATATTACCAAATCACTTGATTTTCGGGTCGTGTATTGTTATCACTTCCTGTTTTTGGTTCGGTTCGATGCTTTTGGTCCGTGTTGCATTCTATTTCAATCGAACCGCGCCACAGTTCGCTTGAAAGTGGGCCGAGACACATATTACAGCATTCACACTAACACAAATAAACCGCACTAACAGAGCAATCGCACCAGAGTTTGTTTTATTAGAACCAAACATAGCATATGTGAACACACCCTTATTATATAAAGCAAAAATATGAAGGAAATGTATGAGTTTCTATGTGTGTGTGTGTACCTCCATGACTCCGTTCTCTCTGACCAGCAGACACCAGTGTGAAGGCTCCTGTTTGTTCTGGGCGCTTTGCTCTCTTCCTGTCTGAGCTGAGGTCATCGCTCCAGAGCCGCGGCTCTGCTCCTCCTTAATAGGGCTGGTCAGAGGGTTTGACTCGCCATACAGCATCTCCTCCTCATCGTCCACCGCATTACTGACAAACACATGAAGTAAAATCAAGCACAAACCACAAGAGTGACATGACTGCCAGGGACTAGAGACATTTGTGATTGGTCACCTGATGTCCTGGATAATAGTCTCCGTCTCTGATTGGGTCCTGATTGCAGTTTCCTCTCTGGCCAGAAAGTTGACCTTGTTCTCAGTGGTGAACATCCCACTGACGTCACGGAACGCACATAACGTAATAACACGCGATTGCTGTAGAAAAGCACAAATGAATGCTACCCTACTTTGAATGTGGCTCAACAACGTCTGCATTTTATAAATAATAGACTGACCGTGTGGATCTGTGGCTTCTGCAGTGCCAGTCGGCTCTTGCCCGTGTAAGAATCACTCTTCAAAACAAACATGGTCACCACTCCCTCTGCTGTCATGATAACCACATATGGGTCGGCCACCGAGCAGTGCACTATGGGAGAGCCCAGGTCCACGGGGATGAAGTGCAGTTGGGTCACTGAGAGAAACAGCAGAAGAAACCAATCAAACGAGAGACAGGCCAAGGAATGTAAGCTCACTGAATGTACTCGTGTGGTTTCTTACCTCCCTCCAGTAATCTTATGCCCATCGGGGACACCTGAATGATGTATTTATTGTCCCCGATGTTGCCTGCGAATACAGTGGGACCCTGTGTGGCGAAACCACTGGTGTCCAATTCCATAATTTCCTGTCCTGTCTGCAAGATCTGAACACCCGGCATGACAGATGGAGTTGAAAAACATTGAGTAACATAACAATAATATGCATATTAAGCTTATTGCATCAATTCCTGTGGCCTTCACTCCTGATGGTAAACAGATGGTGAACAGTCAACAGGCTACTAGATTGAGCCTGTTGACCATTATACATTTTTTAAAGATTTTTTATTGGTTGAAAGCAGCCAATAAGAGAACAAGAACGAGTGTGCTATGCTGTACCATTGTAGAGTCCTCTCTGCTGAGGATGAGGAAGCCGTGCTGAGTCTTGTCATCCTCAGCCGTGGGCTGGGGTTTCTGTTCCTCAGGATTTTCACTATCGCCCTCTGTTGAAGACTACAGAGAAAGCTTTTAGCTAAACAACAGTGCCATGTACTCAATTATCTTTCACAGTTAACTTTGAGATTCTCTGTATTGATGAAAAATGAGATGAGGGGAGGTACAAACCTTTTCGGGTTTCTCATCCCAGTATATAACTGTCCACATGTCATGGCATCCAGGAAGTTCAAATGTTGTCACCACCTGCGGTCTGATACTTTTCTATTGAACAGCAAAACAAATTTCACACGTTTAACATTCACGGTAAGTAAACAAAGTATTTGATGTTGATGAACATCATGTTGATAAACCTGCATACTACATTGTACAACAGTAAAACACTTTCAATATCCTTACAATGGGCAATTTGTGAAACAAAATGACATTGATAAAATCAATATGATGACTAGGTGAAGTAATAAATCCAGACTCAACAAATTACATGTGAAACCCAAGTTCTCAAATCGGAGACCAAAAGTTTCCAAAATTTGCAATTATAGAAACAATATTAATATCAACATCAAATGCTTGAAATTACATCTCTGATCACCTCTGAATGTGATTTGAGTGATTGGATTAGGAAACGTACTGGAACCTGTTTGCACCTGTAATAAGTTCTGTCCACCTGGTCAGCTGTTCACCGAGGACAGATCAAGGCTAAACAAAGCCTCTACTAACTCTACAGCACTTGCACAAGTAACCCATCAACCAAATCATGCGTACGCAGTGAAATGCATTTGGGCTGCATAAGCAGAGGTTTCTCTGTCTCTTGGGTGTTTTAAAGGCCTTTCCAACCATCTCTGAGACAGCCCTGGTAAAGCCCAGATGTCACTGTTGCACCTGCAGCCAGCCTGCGGCAGACGAGCCTCACCACCGCAGGACAGAGTGCTGTGCGTCTCTAGTTTAAGCAGACATGCGCGTACAAGAGCTTGATGGAGTGGGAATCCACAAACACATCCAGCACTGTGCCGAGGACATAAAGGTACATTGGGATACCTTTCACAGTGTGAGATAATCATACCTGAAGTACAGACAGAGCTCCGTTCTTGCCATAACCCGAACATACCACCACCTCCAGGTCTGGCTCTGGATTACTCTGAAACTGATAGCAATACACATTATTAACTAGATTATACTTCCTCGTAAATAAGAGTGGTACTTTCCTGTACAAAACTTGATCTCATGGCAACAGTTTGTCTTCAAGCCACTCCCGTGCAGGTTGTAGGCTGCTCTGAGCACCTGTTAATGCATTGCTATGCTGTTGCTAGCTACGTGCAATATTGTTATTTGCTGGCCTGACTCAAAGGAGCCTACTCATAAATGTATGACATTCTGCTGATCCTCCTTCAATGCACGACTACCAGAATTCTGGCGGTTTTAACATCCGAAAATCTTAGCATGTGATATCATTTATGTAGCACTTCATGAACTGCTGATTGTCCAAATCTCTATATGACAATGTGAACAACAGTAACAGTAATGCTTGCTAGGGATGGGAATTTTTCAATAATTTCATATTCGAATATTTGAGCTCATAAAAAACGAATACTCGAATATTCGTTTATTTAAATTAAGTTAATAATGACGTAATTTGTCAGTTTTTATTTAGTCACAATTTCACATCAAGCTTATAATTATCATTAAATATCCAGAACGCATTAATATTATATCCTGTATAGAGGTATTTTAATGTTGAAAAAAGAAAAATAGAAAATTACATAAAAACTGCATTTAAACCTGCACGGAACGTTATAATACAAAAAGAAAACAGACTGAACAAAACGAACAAAACGCAACGTATACTGACAGTCTGTGATATATGGTTATCTTGTTTATTTTGTTTTACATGTTCTTGATAAGAAAAACAAGCATATAGGTCTATTTTACTATGGTGAAAGTCTGTTCAACAAGCCGACGGTTAACAAGCCGACAGCAAAGAAACGCGCTGCTCTTCTCTAACTCCCGGTAACAAAACCCAGATCTGACAAGAATATCTGGCTTTATTGTTTATAATGTTGATAATAAACAAAGTAAATGGCCTTGAAACCTCCATGCCGACTGTTAAGATCCTAAAAAATACCCCGCAACAAAGACGGAGCCAGTGTAGTGCTTGTTTCCCTGTTTATTACGTGACCATCATCCGAAGAAGATTTTCTGATCAGCACCGCATATAAATATTGTTTTCTTTGTCGTTCAGGGTCAGTGTCTGTCTTGTGTAGCTTTGCATTGCATTTGCATCAATAAGTAAGGTAGGCCTATTTATTTCAAAGGTAAGAAATCATTTAGCAAGAAGCGTTTTAAAACAAACAAAAAAGCATCCGTGCGAATTTATTTACAGGCTTTAACTTGAAGGCGATGACCTTATTTGAACTTCTAGAAGGAAAATTCTTGCTTTTAGGTATGGAAAAGGGTTCCAGTCTTATGTTAAGGCCAAATTCATTAACATTAGTTGCAGTGAAATGTACATTTTCATGTTTCAAGTTGTTGAAATTAGCATTACTTAATATATTTTTTTTACGAACAAATATGAATTTAGTAAGAACAACCGCTCCGAACAAGTTATGGTAATAAATGAATTATTGTTAATAATTTAATATTACGTTGGTATTTTTATACCTACAGTAATGTACATATGTTAACGGATTCTGTGGCTCACCAGTTTTTAAACATTTTAATATGGTGATGTGAGCCGAGTATAAAAAGCGATACAGGCATCTGGTGTGTAAACTTAAAATATTTAAACTAGCTTGCGATCTGAGTGAACAAAGATTTAGGAACACATACAAATTATTTTTTATATTTTCTGTATATTATCAAATCATTACAGATGAGGTTAAAAAGCATTAAATAAGACGTGACAACTCTAAGGTCTTCTGTAGCCAGGGGCGTCGTAGCAAGCTTTTCAAAAGTGCAGGGCATGGATGTGGTTTGTTTGTTATGTCGATGAATACAATGACAGAAGGGTACAAAAGGTATAACATACAAGATATAAAAAGCTTCCCATTTAAATGAGTGATACTACATGGGTCTGACAGGACTGTGACTGAGACTGCTAAATTTTGCTTACTTGCGCCTTGAAAAGGGAAGATATATAAAAAAACGCCCACACAAAGCTTTTTCTGTGGTGGTATAAATAATGTAACAATTTACTGTTTTTAAACATTAAAATAATATACACTTTTCTTTCATAGTTCTTCAACAGGTATGCAAACAATGACATCATTTCTCACTTTTTCCCCTCAACAGGTACAATCAAACACAACAGGTAAGTATCCACAAAAGTATTCAGCTAATCAACAAACAATGCTCAAAATATCAAAATCAATTGCACTGGCAATAAACCCATAAATACACTGCTTAACAATGACAATTTGTCCCTCCTCCTCGTCAATTCTCTGCCTTCTTCATCACAGTTACTTTATACATTGCATGCCACATACATAACCGAATTTAGCTAGCTGCTGAACAATATCCCAATTAGCAATTAGCATTAGTCTAAAAAACTAAATATAATACAGAAAACACTCGACATGTCAACAAAACATAAACAGAACATCTTCCCAAACACATATCAAGCTTATTTAAAAACCTCGAAAGCATAAACACTCATTCAAAGTACCTGGAAAAGGGAGATGTAAATAACCATAACCATAACTTCCCGCCTCCTCAGCACGAGCTGACCGATAAATCTAACACACCAAGAGAGGCGGGACTTTAGGCAGAACAGCCAGTCATCAGCCAGTCACACTCAAAGCCGGTGTCATGTTTGAGAGGGAGGGGAGAGGAGGCAGCCGCAGCGAGCGCAGACACAGAGCGGCCAGAGAAACGGAGGAGCGACTGCTGTAAGGCGTTTGTGCAAAACTGCGGAAAAACTGCAGAAAAAGTGCGGGTGTTGAACCCTCTCACCGGGAAAAGTGTGGGTGTTAAAACACCCACATCCCCCACGGGTGCGACGCCCCTGTCTGTAGCCGTAACTTAACCTTGTGTGACGCAGTTTTATTCTTATGAAAAATATGAATATTCGAATAGCATTTTTAATATTCAAATAGTTATTGCGGATCGAATATTCGAACATTCGTGCATAGGGATGGGTACCGAAACCCTGTATTAAACAGGCCCCGGGGCAAAATTATGAAAGACCGGAGCATCGATAAACTCCGCCCTTATCGGTCCTGCTTTCTGTCCTCAGGAAAAAATTGTATATGTTATTTCTACAATAACGTTATCTTGCACATTTTATTTCAACAATAGTTTCTAATTTTCAATAACACCAAGAATTTAGTCTTTGGCGCAAGCATATTCGTTATTCCCAGCAGAGCGTGCGAGGCGGCACGTCACGTGTCTCTCGCGCAGTTTGTCTACACAACGACCACACACAGGAACAGCCGCACAGAAGAAATACGCTCTTAATTCGCGACGATGGCGGAGAGAACTAAATGTTCAAAAGTGTGGTTACACTTCACCAAAGTTGATGCTAACAGTGACAATGCTCATGGCTACAAGTGCAACAAAACCTTTGCGTGTAAGGGTGTAAACACAAGTAATCTGTCAAAGCACCTGTCAAAAGTGCATCATGTACAGACAGAGAGATGCACAGTTTTTGACTGTTTAGCCCAATCTAGTTCATCTCTTGATGCCCCATCTACGTCAGGTATGTATGCTGAATGCTAACAGACGTTACTTGAACTCTGACATTCTTTATATAATATATGCTAATGCAATTCACCCTGTTTAAAACAACTGTAAATTCGATCTAACTGGTTTCCATAAACTTAAAACTATGCTAATTCAACATGGGTGAAAGGAAATGACTATTAAATCAGCCTATATGTGTAATCATGTATTATTACTGAGGACTGAAATAATTCAGTGCAGTATACACAAAATAAACATGCGCAAATAACTATTAAGAGCAAAATTCAATTACCCTTATAAAGAATTTTTTTTAAGCTGCAGCAAACCAAACCACTCCTTCTGATTCTGCTGGTCCATCTCAAACAGACATATCTTTACAGCAAAAAGTACCGATAAGAATACCGTTAAAGTACCGGACCGATAAGCAGTATCGATTAGAGTAGTAATACCATTAAAATCTTAACGATACCCATCCCTATTCGTGCACATCCCTGATGCTGGCTTTATATTTTTTCATGGTGAGCCACAAGGTTTAGTATTAAGCCCTTCACTCATTCAAGTACAGTAGGGAAAATAAGAGGTACCTCTTCAGACAGGAAGGCTGGTTCACCCATGGAGGCGCTGGCACAGGGTCCAATGTTCAGTATGCTATCACAGACCTGAACACAAACGTCAGGTTATCTATTATCAAAAGATCCATTTATGAATGAGGCTGCCATCACATTACCACATCGAATAATTTTTTTTAAAAGATCATATATTTTTTAGGTGTTTTTGTAAACTGAATGTGTTGTAAGCTTAAGGGTCTCACCTCAAATGAGTATGTGGCCAGCTGTGTTCCTGACTGTGCCTCACTGCCATACACCTCGATCTCATCCAGCTCGTCAGGTAAATTAGCCTTACCTTAACACAGGAAAATATGTGTAAATACAAACACAAATATGATAGTTATGTACAGGCTATCACTTATCTGCACTGGAAAACCAACCAGGGGTACCCCAGGGCAAACCAAATCAGATTTTAGAGGTGTTTTACTTGGAATGATCTGGACACTACCTGTCCAGTTTGCCAAGGAATCTACACGCTTCTTTTTATTTGGGGGCTCTTCCTGTAAGACAGAGACATTCAACATATGACAATGTGTCACGATGAAGTTTGCCAGATTAAACAAAATTAAAATAGAAATTAAAAAAACAAAAATGTATGTCTAAATCTCATGTAGTGTATAGTCATAAATGCAGTGATGTGTTTACTAATTCAATTCTGTGTTATACAATGTATATGTTCAGTACAACGTATTCTCATTGACACACCTGCTTCTCTTCGTCCTCGTCCTCATTCTCTTTACCCTCTTCTATTGGCGTCTCCTGCAGTTTCTCAGTGTATTTGAGCAGCAGTGAGTTGCCCAGACGAGAGCCCAGGAACAGATATCCCGGCTCCATAGTCATCATCTGCCATCATACATACACAGTAAGTGTGTGCTTATGTGCACAATCACTGAAAACTAAACCTAAAATAAGATGCTAATATTATAAGTTGATTTAGTTTCTTTGATCACTTACACATGTGGTCAGGACGCTGGCGGCTGCTTTATCAAAGTGGAACGCTCGTACACTCCTCATACCGTCTGTGATGAGCGTCAACACGTAACTGTACACACAATACAACACTCTGCTTTATATGAGAAGTTTACAACCCAAAACCCATAATATAAAACATGGTGTAATATGACATTACAGTCATTTAAGCCAAAAATCTCACATTTCTCCTCCTTTGATCGAGATGACCATCTTGTCAGAGGTGATGAAGGCTGCTTGAGAGCAGTCCAGTGTGATATTCACCTCTTCCTGTGACCCTAAATGACAGATATGGAAAGACATGACAAGAATGGAAAGATCAACGTAAGTTACGTCACTTCACACTCACATTAATATCACACTATTGATATATTGAAATGTCAGTCTGGGGGAGCTTACTCAAGGGAAAAGCTGTCGTTCCGTTGGTCTGACTGTTGAGTGACACTCCAAAAGGTGGAACACTCTGATTTAAATATAGTAAAGAATTCACAGCAAATACGACAACTCCACCTGAAGACAAAACACACACATACATCAGTCCTTCCATAGACAAAACTAGTGACAGACCTAAACCATTACATACTGCATTACCACATTGTTTTTTAAGTCAAGCCTACTCGATGTAAAGCCAGTGTTCCCCAGTGTGTTGTGTTATGTTGTGTATTAAGGGCTGAATTAAAAATATATAAGAAAAATATTTGACGTTTTTTAACATGTTTTTATAACAAACTTCAATAGAGTGATAATACCATGTACTGCAATAAAAGTTCCATAAATAAAATTTATTGTGATATGAAAAATAGATCATCACATGCCTACCAATAGGCCTTTTTCACAGACGCTAGGGGGAATATACGGTTAGACAATGGAGTGGCTAATTGTGGGTTTTTTGTATACAAACGCCGGAAGCGAGTTAGCATTTTAGGACTTCCGGTTCCATCGTTCCAAAGTCTATGGGTTTTTTGAATGGGTTTTTGGTAAATCGCCTGAAATAAGGTCTGTAGCAAACAAAACATCTAAATATTTTCACGTTTTAATCTATGACATAAAACACACCAGTTATAACCTGCTTGTGATTTTTTAAACCTTTATTCTTTATACTTTAGTCTTTAAAACGGCGGTTGCTAACAAGTTGCTAAAAGCGACTAACTTACTTCCTTTGCGGGGACGTTAGACATCATCGAGGCTGCCTCGCAAGACCGGCCTACACAAGAACACAAGTCCGTTCTTTGCGTTCTTGGAATTGAGAAACGGCCATAGGCTTTCGGTCGAGGGAACCAGGGTTTTGACTAGAAGGGATACAGCTACTTCCACTCTGGGCATGTGCACTTCAATACCTCATAATTTTTGTCACGCTGAAAACAGTTGATTCATATTTTTTTATTATGGTAAGGTTACGTTTAGGGTTGGGGTAGGTGTAGGCGTTAGCTAATGTAATTTATTGTAATTATATGGTGAGATTTTGCACCACTTCCGGCCGTAGCTGTATCCCTTCTAGCAAGGGGTCATATGGCACGAACACGTGTTTTTCTGTGTCTTTAGTGTGTTATAAGTTGCCCATGCATGTATTAGACATGTAAAATTGCAAAAAAATAAAGTGTCGGAACAAAAGATGCATTCTATCTAAAAGCGAATGCTCACCCAGACCTGCTTGAAACGCCTCGTGTAACCACCCCCACAAATCTACCTCAGTTCGTGTTATGATTTGACTAAGACCACCCAAATATATACGCAAGTAAGGTGGGCGTACCTATCAGCACAACTGCTTTTGAACCTGATGTTCCATGTTACATTTCCATCACATGCTTGTAGTATTCGACCAATCACTACGCACTGGTTAACTGGCCAATCATAGCACACCTCGCTTTTTAGAGCGATGAGCTTTGTAAAAAATCTGCGTGTTTCAGAGAGGCGGGGCAAAGAGGAGAATACAAACAAGCACGGAATGTGGAAAATATAGCGTTTTTTAACCTTAAAACGTGTATACACGTTGCATTACATCTAAAACAATGATAATATTCGTTTTAGCCGTGTCATATGACCCCTTTAAATGCCTTTCTACTTTTTTGGTGTTTTCATAGCAGTGCTTCATTAATATTATAAATAAAACTTTAAACACTGTTTGGAGAGAAACATCCCGGGTTTAAAAAAAATCCAGGTTTAAAATTGTGCTTTAGAATGCTTCTGCATTTTCGTTGATTGGGTTACAATTGTCTCTCTTTGCTATAGCACATGTGTACATACTGCCGGAAATGTCTTTACACAACTAACGAAACCCGGAAGCGTGATAAAGGCCTACATGACAGAAAGCCATATAGACAAAAACAGCAGTATGGATGGAGCACAAGTAAGCAGAGGTGAGGGCCTTACCAATGGGCTTTGGCACAGCCATGACCTGATTACAGTCAAAGGGCAAATTACTCAGAGACCAGATGACTGGATGAACCTTCTGCATGATGTTCAGAGAGATGGCCACGATACTGCACGTGTCCTGACGCACTGCTACACGCCTGACCACAACAACACATTTCACATAAAAATGTGCATCACTAACACACTGAAAACGAACGATCATGTGATTATGTACAGGCTGAAACAGGAAATTCTCATGTCATTAAGGGTTGAGTATTAAATGGATAATAAGTTGTACCCTGGCCATGTCTGGTTGGGCTCAAACAGGATGAGCAGTGTGGGCTCATAGTAACCGTGGAGAAACTTCATGTCAATAATGTTCAGGAGTTTCTCATCCAGTTCACGAACATCAATGATATAACTGGGTAGGAAACTAGACCTCTGCCTGGAAGAGGAACAACATTTTCCTTTTTAACGTTAGAGACAAACTGCATTCACTATGCCTTGAAACTATTGGTCGGTGCAAAAATATTTAGACATATTGATAACCAGTTTTGAACACATGGACTTGTTTTGGAAAGTACTCATTCATACCCCTCCCCCACAATCCCCTCCTGTTCATCGGTGAGTGTGTCCTTCCTAAAGGGCAGAACCACCAAGCGGGTGCCATACACGAGCATCACAGCACAGCGGTTCTCTGGGTCCACACGTACCATAGGAATGTGCATATTCTGAACAAAACCTTCCTGAAATTATTAAAAAAACAGAGCGATCAAAACACTCATCACCCAAACATACGGATACACAGAAGAGGGGCCCGACAAGTTAACACACACTGTACATACTCTCAGTTCTGGCTCTTCAAAATAATGCAACGACAGAGTCTTCAGATCATGCGTGCCAGGGTCATACTCCACAACAGAAAGCTGAAAAGAGAAAACAGATACCATTCATCTTTATACATGCCAGCATTGGACTGATTTAATATATACACATGGTTTTCAAAGTTTGATTTTTTGCTGAGAAAGCAGATGTGATCCGTCATACTTTAGCATCTTTGAAGCTGAGAAGCAAAGCATCTCTGTTGGTCCCCACAAGCTGAACGCTGGCCATGGACATCACATTTCCAAACAGAGAAAAGGATGCCACTTGTTCCAGCTTCTCCTTGCGACTCTTGCTATCTACAATATTTTCATTGAAAAACTACATGTCAACAAAGGCACAACTCATCTGTCATCTAGGCAATACTTGTGTGAAAATCAGAAATTAACTGTCTTACCGGATGACTTGTCTGACTTTGAAGTGCTCTAGAAAGTAACAAGAACAAATGTGTCATTTATAAAGGGTCGTACATGCCATATCTTAAATGTAGGTTTCATTTCTGTTTGTTTTTATTTGTCAGACATTGGTATTGATTACAAAAATCATATTGGTGCATAATACAATAGAAACACACATCCACAATGAAAGAAGTAAAACATTTACATTTACCTCGACATCATAAATGATCCTGTACACATACAGTTGAGATGTTCCTGCCACCACCAGGTTCTTCTCTTGGCTGGAGATGAAGTTGCAGTAAACGGCAAACTCCACAGCTGTGGGCGGATGAGCCTGACGGTACACTGCATACATGATGACCTCCTCCTCTCAGCACCTGATCACAAACATCATTACAATATAACATCATCTCCAAAACACATATGCACGTGAGTGAAGACACAATGATCCTGTTTGCTTTATAACAGACTGTTTACAAACTGTCTGCAGCACTTTGTATTCTGACTCGATAACGTTAGCACTTTAAAATGCATCAAATATGCATGCGCTGCTTTATTGATTGAAGTCACGGATCTATTGTCACACATATGTTGGAGTTTTGTTTGCATTTTATTCATCTCAAGCTTATTCAGCTAATATGCTAGCTAGCTACAATTGGTCGAAAATGTAAACAAAGTTGAGTATGTTGATTCGGACATACCGGACGATACTGTTTAAATACCCCGAATGACCCGTTTGCCCACTGGGTCTCATAAAGAAAGATATAACACTTAAATCTCAGCACATTATCAGTACATTTGACAGTACCGCTTCATTCATTACACATCCCAGCATGCTGCTCGTCAACAGTGCGACGCGGATATGTGTCCGGAATACGCATAATGAGCAACACGCGGTTCCCACCTTGACTTTATGCGGCGCATGATTTTAAATTTACAAACACAAAACATACTATTTGCTGCGTTTAATAATCATAAAAACAACCGCGGTTGTGTTGATATAATAAATATTATTCTTATACTGGCAACATTCTATATACACAAATGTAACTCTTCTGGTAAAAAAACTTCGTTTTCTTTCCTTTACATAAGAAATGTAGCTTTATGATGATTCCATTCGTTTTTCTTTTAAACAAAAGGCATTAAAGACTATGAAAATCTGTAATTTCTTTACTATTCTATTATGAGCTTTCTTCTAGCTCCCCCTAGTTGTAAGGTATGTCTTTGGTTAAATGTTGTTGGTAAATCTTTTGTATTTTGACTGCATGTACATCCTTTCATATTCAGTGTGTGTAATGGATTACTGTAATTAAATTACTTTTACTTGAAAAAGGAAAGGCATTTCTCTTTTTAAGGGACATGATGACTCATTTTAATCAATTGAAAATATGCATCGGAGGCAGAAATCTCTTGATTCCTGGGCCACCTCAGCGGCGATATCTCCAAGGAGTCAAGGTAAAGTCATCTGCGATTAACATAAAAACATGAATTCAGCATTTAAATGACTTTTTACTTTCAGAGGCCTGCCATACATTTTTCACAGGTCTGGATACCTTCAGAGGAGAGAGGGCTTCATTCAAGTAAGATAAATATTACATGCCAATGTAATAGCTGTATCCCTTCTAGCAAGGGGTCATATGGCACGAACACGTGTTTTTCTGTGTCTTTAGTGTGTTATAAGTTGCCCATGCATGTATTAGACACGTAAAATTTCAAAAACTAAAGTGTCAGAACAAAAGATGCATTCTATCTAAAAGCAAATGCTCACCCAGACCTGCCTGAATCGCCTCGTGTAACCACACCCCCACAAATCTACCTCAGTTCGTGGTATGCTTTGACTAAGACCGCCCAAAAGTATACGCAAGTAAGGTGGGCGACTGGGCGTACCTGACCTGTCAGCACAATTGGTTTGGAACCTGATGTTCCAAATATGGTAAGAGGCGTTACATTTCCATCACACGCTTGCAGTATTCGACCAATCACGCACTGGTTAACTGGCCAGCACACCTCGCTTTTCAGAGCGATGAGCTTTGTAAAAAATCTGTGCGTTTCAGAGAGGCGGGTCAAAGAGGAAATACAAACATGCACAGTATGTGGAAAATACACTGCATTTTTGAACCTTAAGTGGTGTATACACATTGCATTACATCTAAAACAAACGATAATATTTGTTTTAGCCGTGTCATATGACCCCTTTAATTATCTGTGTCAGAAGTCAGGCAAGGACCTAGGGCGGTTCATCAGCAACTGCTCTGGTTTTCCCCAGATGTGAAGCCAGCTGAGGCAGGACCCAAGTATGACATGCAAAAGAAAAAGAAACTACAGTATGTGCAGCAGAAAAAAATAATTACTGTATGTGCAAAACAAAATAGGATCTATGTGCAACAGATAAAAGAACTATTTGCAAAAGAAAAAGCTATTAATTTAAACATTAATTATGAAAATAATTATAGGGATTATATTTAAGTTGATTCATGAGGGGTTAGCTTTTATCTCCAAAATGCTTTACGAAGTGCTAGTATAGACTATAGTCTATAAAGCACATCTACAGTACTTGGGTAAGGTATATCAATGAAAAGCACACTTTTATTATAATCGTTTACTCACCCTTGTTTTGTTATAAATATGACTTTCTTCCAAACAGAAAAGGTGTACAGTGAATGTCCAGGTCCCCTTTTCTTAAGATAAAAAATGAATGTACTTTTTGAGGTACCACCCCGGGATGCTTTTAAAACAGTATTGGAGTTCACATTTTTTTCTGGGCTTTTTTATTATTTGGTTCAAGTCATTTTTTTAATATTTTCTAAATATAATTAATGAAAACATAATTAATGAAAGATGCAGGCCTTATTTTTCTATACATAACCAATTTCAAACATACAGACATATGCCTGTGGAGAAAAATGTCTTTAAAATAAGTGACCCCAAACTTCTGACTGGTAGTGTATGAGAAAAGAATCAGGCAAATCAAATGACTTCATTATGTTTGCATGTGTGTGTAGGATTCGTATCAGGTTGTCAAAGGTTAAAGCATTTCAACACGTACCAATAATAATTGAGTTTGTCTGTGTGCCAGTTATACGCTGATGCATTTTGTCCCTATTATTGATGGAGTGATTGGCCAAGTGAGACAGTATTAGATAGAGATATATATCAATATTTTATCCATGTAATAGCCCCCAAACGCTATGCAAATTTCATAATACAGTGGGGATTTCTGCATATATGGTTTAAAAATATGAAAATATGTCCCGAACTTGAGATTCTGCAGTGAACCCTGGCCATTTCCGCCAATGTTAATTATTGAGTAATTAAAATAAAACAATGCTGACAATGTAATTAGTAATTAATTATTTTTTTGAAGTAACATACACAACACTGTTTGTATCAGCATTCATATTCAAACATGTTACAATGAATTCATAATGGAATACAGTTTGTGATACATAATGTGTGCTTTATTTGATAAGTAAGAGCAGCAATGCAAAACAAAAGATTGCGAAATTAATTAATTCCAGCATAAACCTACTACAAAGACATCCAAAATCTAATAAGACAATCCATTAATCTGACAGAGCAGCAAACAGTCATTTTTTATGATAATACAATGACCGGAAGAATTATCTAAATATTCTGAAAAATACATAAACATTTACAGCCCATAACTGGAATTTAGATTAAATGTGTTTTAAAGAAAAAATGTCAGCAAGAAAAAGCATGCATATTGATTAAAGACGCAACACATTCTCATATTATCTGTAAATCTTCTTGCATGTAATAAGGTACCCCGGATAGGCCTGTGTGTCATTGAAGATGACAAACAAAGTAGGAGATCTCACTTTATCTGTCACACTGTGGTATCTGATGAGTTCAGATGTATTCTCCTTCAGTGGAGCAGTTTTCATCTCGTGTTTGCCCTCTGTGAAGTCTCCGGTGAGCACTTTGGCCATAAAAATAAACTTGTGCCCATCTGCATTGGGTGGGGAGTAGGTGTCCAGTACAGACAAACCAGAGTTCACTGCAAAGTACACACCCTGACCATACACAGTCGCTGTGAATGAAAATGGTTTCCAGTTATTCAAAATTCTGTTATAAACTGACCACCCATGTACAAACCCGATTCCAAAAAAGTTGGGACACTGTACAAATTGTGAATAAAAAAGGAATGCAATAATTTACGAATCTAATAAACTTATATTTTATTCACAATAGAATATAGATAACATATCAAATGTTGAAAGTCAGACATTTTGAAATGTCATGCCAAATATTGGCTCATTTTGGATTTCATGAGAGCTACACATTCCAAAAAAGTTGGGACAGGTAGCAATAAGAGGCCGGAAAAGTTAAATGTACATATAAGGAACAGCTGGAGGACCAATTTGCAACTTATTAGGTCAATTGGCAACATGATTGAGTATAAAAAGAGCCTCTCAGAGTGGCAGTGTCTCTCAGAAGTCAAGATGGGCAGAGGATCACCAATTCCCCCAATGCTGCGGCGAAAAATAGTGGAGCAATATCAGAAAGGAGTTTCTCAGAGAAAAATTGCAAAGAGTTTGAAGTTATCATCATCTACAGTGCATAATATCATCCAAAGATTCAGAGAATCTGGAACAATCTCTGTGCGTAAGGGTCAAGGCCGGAAAACCATACTGGATGCCCGTGATCTTCGGGCCCTTAGACAGCACTGCATCACATACAGGAATGCTACTGTAATGGAAATCACAACATGGGCTCAGGAATACTTCCAGAAAACATTGTCGGTGAACACAATCCACCGTGCCATTCGCCATTGCCGGCTAAAACTCTATAGGTCAAAAAAGAAGCCATATCTAAACATGATCCAGAAGCACAGGCGTTTTCTCTGGGCCAAGGCTCATTTAAAATGGACTGTGGCAAAGTGGAAAACTGTTCTGTGGTCAGACAAATCAAAATTTGAAGTTCTTTTTGGAAAACTGGGACGCCATGTCATCCGGACTAAAGAGGACAAGGACAACCCAAGTTGTTATCAGCGCTCAGTTCAGAAGCCTGCATCTCTGATGGTATGGGGTTGCATGAGTGCGTGTGGCATGGGCATCTTACACATCTGGAAAGGCACCATCAATGCAGAAAGGTATATCCAAGTTCTAGAACAATATGCTCCCATCCAGACGTCGTCTCTTTCAGGGAAGACCTTGCATTTTCCAACATGACAATGCCAGACCACATACTGCATCAATTACAACATCATGGCTGCGTAGAAGAAGGATCCGGGTACTGAAATGGCCAGCCTGCAGTCCAGATCTTTCACCCATAGAAAACATTTGGCGCATCATAAAGAGGAAGATGCGACAAAGAAGACCTAAGACAGTTGAGCAACTAGAAGCCTGTATTAGACAAGAATGGGACAACATTCCTATTCCTAAACTTGAGCAACTTGTCTCCTCAGTCCCCAGACATTTGCAGACTGTTATAAAAAAGAAGAGGGGATGCCACACAGTGGTAAACATGGCCTTGTCCCAACTTTTTTGAGATGTGTTGATGCCATGAAATTTAAAATCAACTTATTTTTCCCTTAAAATGATACATTCTCTCAGTTTAAACATTTGATATGTCATCTATGTTGTATTCTGAATAAAATATTGAAATTTGAAACTTCCACATCATTGCATTCTGTTTTTATTCACAATTTGTACAGTGTCCCAACTTTTTTGGAATCGGGTTTGTACAATTATTACAATTAAATGTTAATAAATATGTATGAACAATTCCAGATATAAAACAAAAATATACAAAGATGCTGTTTAAATTGTTGTATTGAGGAACAGTACTCAAATACCCATGCGTTATTAGTTTTGACTGGTTGTTATCGAGGAACGACATAACCTGTCATAGCCAATCTGAATCAGGTATTCCAGAGTGCCGACGAGTAATAACATTTAATAAAGGGATGGTTCACCCAAAAAATGAAAATTCTTTTAATACGCTGTGTTCAATCTAATATCATTGCAATAATGTATGACTTTCTCTGCAAAACTTAAAAGAAGAAATTTCGAAGAACATGGGTAACCAAACAACATCTGCCCCCACTGACTTCCATTGTATGGACACAAAGCCACCGAGACATTTCTCAAAATATCAGAAGGTCATATACAGGTTTTAAACCACATGAAGGTGAATAAATGATGACAGAAATTAAATTTTGAGTGAACCATTCCATTAATGCCAAATTAACTAACGTAAATGTATTAGCATAAACTAACACTAATAATTAAGAATAAATATTAAAAAATAATCAATTCTGTAAAAAACTTTGTCAATTTCAATAGAGGATCACATAAAGACAGATCCATAAGGAACAAATATTTCAAAAAGTAGATTTTGATTTAGCTTTGACTTGAAAATGTTTGTAATCACAAGCTCATAATAACATTAGACAGTTCAGATAATTTCATTGAAAAGCACAGTACCGTTTTTTCCACAGAAGCTCCTGTTGAAGCCGTGAATAAAGATCTCTTTCACACTGGTTTCACTGGTGCCGTGGTAGAGGGTCCGTTCCACCTCAGAGTCGGAGGAGCTGGACAGCATACTGGCTTTTTTCAGCCTGTACTGGTCATACAGAAGTTTGTTCATGAGCTTCTCAACCTAAAAAAATAACAACCCCTCTCAGTAAGACCAGTCAATAACAAACAGGCAATCCCAGTTTACACAATTCAATGTAAACTTTTTAAAATTTAAAAAGTGAGTTCAGTAAGTTCACAGGCTTTGCAAAACAAAACCAAAGACAAAACCTCTTCAGCCACACACTGACAGAAATCAAGGTGCACAAGCGTTTGTGTCGTACCTTAATGATTTTGATCTTGTTGTGGTAGTCCTGAATGGTATCATAAAACTCTTTGACCACATTCTGAAATTCATCAGAGTCTTCATTCAATTTAGATGCTTCAGGCATGTTGGACAGCAGACTGTAATCTTCATCTAATAAAACAAACATTTATGCCATTTCAATATAACTACATCATAAAATCAATTGTCTACACTGATTCTCTCTGTTTTGGTCCCGGGGAGTGCTGGAGCTACATACAATACAGATACAGATACTGTCCAGTGGTGGTGTACTGACAAAAAATTATGCTGAAATTATACTTTACACACTGACATACGTGGGTCGTAGGTCAAATGAGGTCAAACTGACAGCTTAACATGCTGACACTGACGCAGTTACACATGAACAAAGTCAATGCTTGCCATCACACTCTAGAATACTTTCAATTTACTATACTGCCATATATATACTACAGCCACACCCAATAAGTACTTTGGCTTAATTCTTACCTGCGCCATCTGTGTACAAGTCCTCAGTGCTTATAATTTTCCGTTTAACAGGCGCAGACTTCCCAGATGCCAAACTATGCTCCTCCATCCTTTCAAAGTCAATTGTGTATGGCTGATTGTCAAACAGAATGTCAATCGTCTTCTGTTTCATCTTCCAAGCGTTCTCAATGAACACTGTGGCATCTGGTGGATACGGAATCATCGTGGATGACCCCTCCTCGTGCCACACCCACTGTAGGGTCTTTACGATTTCTGCGTCGCTCATGTTGTTCACTGGTCTTTTCAGGAAGTTCTTCAGGTCATACACGGCCTCAGAGACGTAGTCTTTAAAGCCAGAGACGATAGCAGTAGTACCCTGTATGCTGATCTCCACGGCACACTTTCTTTTAATAAGCTCTATGCATCTCTTCTGGAGGGAGGAAAGCTTCCGGAGGTTCTTGTCTTCCACCTTCTCCTTGCTCTGCCGAAGACCCACCTTCTTCCCTAACGCGATGTCCACCCTAACAAGATCATGGGTGTAGCTCGCGTAGACGAAGATCTCAGCTTTGTTGGCAGATCTGATGTCATCCTCCAATGACATTTCGACAGCGTTCTCAAGCTGCGAGTTCTCCTCAGATGGAATGGAATCGCTCCTGGAAAGGTCCAGAGCCATCTGAAGGTCATCTGTGTCCGTTTTCTGATTGATCTCCATAGACAGCTGAATGGCCAATGAGAGCGTTGCGTCTTCTTCGAGACTGCATGCCATCAAGGGTGTAGAGAAACTCTGAAGGGTCTGCAGTGCACGAGGTAGGTCAGCTTCATCTTCCTGCATTGCGGAGGCGTCTTGGCCCAGATCGGAATACAGATCTTCCTCTTCCATGTCTGTGGCTCCTAAACCGGAAGGTTGGGGGGAGAGATCTCTGCCAACAACTGACAAGATCTTCTTAGCTTCTTCAATACGAGCTGAGTGACAGAAAATATTCATAGTCATTAGAACTCATCCGTTCAATGGTTTTGTGTAAAAAAAAACCTTGAGTGTTCCTTTTGGGACAAAGTGTTCCTCACAAAATTCATAAACTCATTGACCAGGGGCCTCATGTGTACACTCAAAAGGTTCTTCGATGCCATAGAATGCCATAGTTCTTCGATGCCATTTATCTTTCTGATTCACAAAAGGTTCTTGGGATTATAAAAAAGTAAGAAAGAGATGGTTCTTCAAAGAACCTTTGGCCGAATGGTTCTTTGTGAAACCAAAAAATGGTTCTTCTATGGCATCGCTGTGAAGAACCTTTTAAGCACCTTTATTTTTAAGAGTGTAAGTGTGTGTAGTGTACAGTACAGTCATTTTGAATCGAGTTCAATTCAGCTATAAGCAGCTCTACAATTGAAGACAGTACAAAAACATATGAATGAGATCATATGACTTACAAATTTGCCAACAATTCACTAAAATGTAACAAACTGCCATGACGATTGTCCTCGTGTTGCCGCTAAAAACCTCAACTTAAGAACAGAACTTTTTCTTGCATTATCACCTGATGTGTGGACATCGGCAGAGACATTTGGAGCTCTAACATTAAAGTTCTGAACAGAAGCTACAGAAGAACTTCTCTTAAAGTTCTGACACGTTGTCATTTTCCATGCCTGCTCGAATATGTCCTGTGGAAAGCACAACCATATTCAACAATTACTGAGTATTTGAGATATATCCAGATGATGGATCAACACTGTAGCAAAGGTTTGATACATTACATTGTCTTCTAGAGGTTTCCAGTGCACTTTCTCTATATTAATGTAGACCTGGAACTTGGCTGTCATCTCTGCCAGTATGCTGGCACCCTCCTCCAGTAGGAAACGGGAAATGCCAGGCTGGTTCACCACAATGCTCCTTGTGCACGTCGAGCCGATAATACCCGTCAACACTTCCTCCGCCATCTGACATGCACTCAGATCTCCCTGGACCTGCCAGTCAAAATGAGAGATTACAAAACTAGGTATGGATTTGTAAGAGATGGTTGAATCAAATTAATAATAGTGATTATTTAGGTAATATAGAAAAATGATATATAATATAGAAAAAAAGAATTTCTTCTTTAGTATGTTTGTTTTGTCTTCCAGTACAAACATATAAGATACATTTACTTCACACCGTGTCTACACCGGACGCGACAGGCCGTGCCGAATCCAGTGTTGACAAAATGTAAAATTATAATGGGTTCTAATGCGTTTCTAATGTCTTTTTCTGTGATGCGTCGTACCGGTCGCATCCAGTGTAGACACGGTGTAAAACGCAATTTAAAAAAAAGTAAGAAGTTTATGCTTAAACATTCAATACATTTATTGAATTAAGTTAAAGCTTAAGTTAAAAGTTTATTATTACCCCACTAACAGATATTTTTGCTTCTTGTCGGCATAAACTCACTTAACTTTACCTTTATAATTTTACTTTAATGTTAATAAAAATATTACAAAAAATCTTTTTTTTCCATGAAGTTCATTAGATCTTTGAACATTATGCTATAAAAATTTTCGATATTTGTACTGCGAAAACAAGACAAACACACTAAGTAAGAAATTATTATTATTATGCAGTGTAGTAGGACTTATCATATCAATAGTTTATGATGTTAGAGAAGAAATCTGTCATATTTCAAACCAATCCAAAAAAAATGTTAGGCCTTTTTAAGATTTTTTTTACTTGTGGGATTAGTTTCATTTTTATTTTGAAATACGAGCCTTATTTTTGTAAGAGTAATCCCTATCTGTATTTTATTTTTTTGTTCGTTTCTAAGATAAATATTTCCGAAATATATTTCCAGATGCCAAACCTTTGTAAATTCTACAAAATAAATGTCGAATGAGACCAAACCACTTACACTCAATCCATCTCCAGTCTCCAGTGGTAATATCATAACCTGTCCCATGTCTGCCAGTAGATCTTGATAATGGAGCTGCAGAAACGTTAGCATTCCTGGTTCCATCGCCAGAATGCATTCCTTCTGGATTGGTGTGCTGAGAAAGTGAACAATCTTCTCTAGCTTCTCCTTTTCCATCCCTTTCAGGGTGACCGCAGTAATGACTTCGCCAGTGTCAGACACTCTGGCACAGCAGAAGTCCAGAGAGCCCAGGAAGTCTGAACATTCCTGTGTGAAGAGCACGCTCTCGTATTCTCTGGCCAGGGGAACAGTAAACTCAGATATGTGGGACTCTATCAGATCTCGAACCTGGTCAACTGCGCTTTGAGATGACGATGTTACAGTCACCGTACAGTCTGACACTCTGTAAATTGATGCTAAAGCTTTCAAAGACAAATGAAGCTTGTTTTTAATATCCTGTCTTCCAAGAAAATCGGCTTTGAGTTTGTCGTATGTCAGGTGGGACTGTGTGACACCGCTCAGGAACTCCAGCACTTTGTTTTTGAGTCTTTCGACCTCAATGTCGTCAGGGCCTTTGATTTGGACGCCATCTTGACTAAGACGGATGTCAAAATTGGGGTGAGCTTTTGTAAGGTTCTCAGGGAGATTACTCAAACCAATGAGCTGATGTATGGCTTTGTCAGGCACAGCTATAAAACTAACACATTCCTTTTGCCTAGGTAGGTCAAGATCCATGGAATCAATGTCCATGGGCTCAACATCTGTTGATCGTGCAGCAACACTCGCAGGCTCAGCACTTCTACTAAATGAATTTACCACTAAATTTATGATGTTGTTTGTGGGACCAGCGCTCTTTTCTAAATTGGTAACCACTGTTGGGTTGGAAACTGTAGGACTTTGGTTTAAGACGGGGCTGATTCCAGTCTTATCCTGGTCCGTCACATCCAGTGATGTTCCTTGGCCATTTTGAACTCTCACAGGTGTCTGATCAGTCACCACTTGCAGAAAGTCAAAATACGGCTTAACTACTAAATCTGAACCCTCCAGGTTATGTGATTTCTGAAGAACATTGTCCACCGCTGTGAAGGAAAAAGATCAATTAAGATTCACGACTACAAAAACGAAACTTCAAAGAAACACCTGGTAAAAGACATGTTGTCTTACATTTAACATCCTTGAAGGACACTTTAGCGCATCCTTCAGCCAGCCTGCTAATTCCTAGGACTTCTTCACTTCCACCACGGCTACTTCCAAAGTAGAGCTCCAGCATGTCTTCTGTGGTGTTGGGAGACAGATTGGTCACCAAAATGGAGTCTGTTGATTCCACCTGCTCCAAGTAGATCTTTGCTCCGTCCAGACTCTTCTTAGAAACTTTTTCTTTAATCATCTGGAAATCTGCAGAATCACATTTGTGACAATACATTTATTTGCACAACATTTATTTGTATCGCTTCCAGATTTTGTCTAAAAGTGAACAGACAAATATTTCCGATACGGTGGCCCCAAAAAGTATTCGGACTCAAAAGCCGCAGGTATAAACAAATAATACTTAAAGGAGTAGTTCACTTTAAATTAAGCTCCATTGACTTTCCATGGTAGGAATAAAAATTACTATGTAAAGTCAATGGGGGCAAATTTTAATGCAAACTACTCCTTTAACCCTAACTTTTTTCTAAAGGAATAGTTCTCCCAAATATGAAAACTAGTCATGAGACATACGAGAACCAATAACATCAATGGAGAGGCTCAGAGATGATGTATTTTTGTAAGCTAACCCAGAAATAAGTGCCGTGCTGGTTCCCTCGACCAAAAGCCTATGCATTTTTCCCATAGACTTTTGGAAGATCGCAAAAAATAAGCTCTGTGATTAACAAAGGTTTATGATGTTTACACGTTTTGTCTATCAAGGTAATCTTTACAAATTAACACAACACAAGACACAATAAGGCTTTAAAAAATCACAAGCTGGTTATAATTGGTGTGTTTTATGTCGGGCGATTTACCAAAAACCCATTCAAAAAACCCATAGACTTTGGAGCAATGGAACCGGTAGTCCTAAAATGCTAACTCGCTTCTGGGTTTTGCTTACAAAAATACATCATGTCTGCGGCACCCTATGTTCAAACTTACCATGCTGATCTGTATGTTGCCATACACAACATATTGATCACTTAATAAGCTAAAAATATTCATATTTGTCCGTTATAAACATCTGTTTGCTTTAAAAGACATTTATTAACCCATTGGAGTTATTTGGATTACTTTAAAAATGGATGTATGTGCTTTTTGTAGCTTCACCATGTCGTTTCTTTGTTCTGTATTTAGAAAAATGTAAGCCAATTAGATTTTTGAGGCACCATTGACTACCATAGTAGAAAAAAATTAAATGTTAGTCAAAGGTGCCCCAGAACTGTTTGTTTTCCTAAATTCTTCAAAATATCTCATTTTGTGTTCAACAGAACAAAAAATTATACAATATTTTTTTCTACTAACAATTTATACAGGTTTGGAACAACTTTGGACAGAATTTTCAATTTTGGGTGAACTATCCCTTTCATATAGTTATTCATTTGTGTTAACTGAAGAAAGAAAAGTCTTATTCATCTGGGATGGCATGAGGGAGAGTAAATTATGAGAGAATCTGGAAAAACTATTCCTTTAATCGAAGAAGTATACAGATTTTAAAACAATTATGCTTCTGCTTATATTGCACTTAAGGAAATGCCACTTGTTTTGACATTATATAGATACGTAGTATAAATGAGTATAAACATATATATTATATTTTAAAATGTGTCTAAATTCTGTGGTTACTGTATGTATTGCTGATGTACTTTAACTACAAACCTTTTGTCAAAGGTTTGTGTAGATGTATTAGAACCTGGTCTTTGCTTGGAGACAGATACAGAGAGAAGTCTGTTCCACCTTCCATCTCAGTGATGTTTTCCGTGTAAAGTTCTAAAAAATCCAGACCAGTGTTTGGATTAAGCCCTTTTAGCAACAGCTTTCCTGGGTCTTTCGGTGGTTTCCTCCTCACTGTAAATCTGGAGTCATGGAGAGCATGGGACCCTTTGGAAAGAACCCCGGCTGCAGCTAGAATGGGAGAGACTGGTACTTGAAGAGACTCGCTCACATATGACTGTTATTGTGTAACTTCATAAAAATCGTACTGAGGATATTGGTCTTACCCTCTTCATCTTTAAATACCACCAACACTTTGTTTCCACATCTGTCCAGAGACTCCACATCTCCTCCTCCAGAGCGGCGCTTGTTTTCAAGGTAGAGCCAGAGTAAGTCCTGGTCAAAATCATCAGGAATCCCAAGAATTTCCAAACTTCGCTCATCAAGGCTGTTCTCAGCCATCCTGGCAAAACATAAAACACAAAAAGGATGAAGCTAACCGTTATGCGAGTAATGCTGTCAAAAGGACCCGTAATTCTATTTCTTATTTGGTTTTGAACCTTTTTGTGTGTTACTATCAAAAGAAATGAATGATATCACAACCCTTTTTAGATCAACAGTTCAATTGGGTTGTTGCCATTTGAAACTGGCTGTTGAGAGTACAGTAAAATGTCCCGATGCCTTACAGGAAATGTGCTTGTAACAATGTCACAAAAATATTAATGGTCCTAAAAAATACTCTTTTGATTTTACTGTAAAATGTGACATCATTTAATCACATGTGAACAATGTCTTTTTTGTCCTATACTGTCCGATACATTGTGCTTGTATCTTAATCATTTTACAGGGTGTATTGTTTGCAAAACAGTACTTGTGATTCACTGGAATGAGGCAATTTTTTGTTCATTTAGTTTTTACAGCTGATATCATAAAATAAGAATAAATATAAAAGCTTAACAATAAATCGTAAAATGCATACACAGAGACCTTAGAACAGTAAACAAAGTGTTAAGAAACAGAAACTGAAAGACTGACGCTGGATTATAACTCACAGTGTCGATTACAATGCGAAGTGTGCAAATACAAAATTTGATCATTTTTATTTCCAAATAACACAATATTGACAGAGAAGTTTTGCAGTCTGACTCTGACCTGAAACGTTCAGTAAATCTTCAGTCTGATCATGACATATTGTGAAGTGCAGCTGGGGCTGCGGTCCTGTAAATTACTTCCTGGTTTGTGACAAAAAAACAGCACTGACACATAAAGTGTCAGCGCGAAAGATTATTTTTGGGTTCCAATTTTAAAATAAACATGAATTGTTCAACAAAATTAGCAAAGTGTGTAATTATGAAATAATTAAAAATGTTTACAAATTATTCATGACCTTATCATAAGGATAATATTACCTAATTTAAAAAAGTTAATAACAAATAATTAGTGTACGTACATACGATTACCGATAAACAAACACTGTCGAAAGATTTTACAAAAGCTTTTTCTCCGCTATTTAAATTATTCATTGCGAAAATAAAGTAAAAGTCCCTAAACTACCTGATGACTGTTGTGGCTAGAAGGGATACAGCTACCTCCACTGGGCATGCGCACTTCAATACCACATCATTTTTGTCACGCTGAAAACAGTTAATTATTTTTTTATTGTAAGGTTGTGTTTAGGCTTGAGGTAGGCGTTAGCTAATCTAATTTATTGTAATTTTATGGCGAGATTTTGCATCACTTCCGGCCGTAGCTGTATCTAGCCAGAGCCTGGCTTCTAGCCGCAACCCCTGATGACTCCGGTAGACGTATAATAAGCTCCTCCCACCAACCTAGTTTAGGCGTTTCACTTCTGTCAATCATCGGCTTTATCCAATGGTAATGTGTGTTATTAGGATGTCCTGGTGTAGTAATGCGCATGCGCAAAATCTCCTGCGTTTACGAACAAGGCGCAAACGTGTGAGGCAATGTAAGGGTCGATTTTTGATACCTAACGTTACGTTTTGTAAAATGTATAGTTTCATATGTGTATACAGATCTAGTGTGTATATTTACGCTTAATCTCTTTTGTATATTGGGTTCTGTGTATAGCTATGTGTCTTTGCCACGAACAATCACCTTTAGTAACGTTATACGAAATGCTAATGTATGATTTATTTTTTAGTAATAAGCTTTTGGTACACAACTGCACAACATTGATACATTTCGTTCATGTGTATGTATAAAACAGATGCTTATAGATTTAATAATCTAATCTACACCATAGTTCTACTGAGTTGAGTGTTTCTCTGTGTTTTTAGGCAATGGATTCTTCTCAAAAAGACATTCAGCCTCCCAAACAGCAGCCTATGATCTACATTTGTGGCGGTACTTCAATATTATATCAAGAGCAATATGCATAGTAACCTATACAAATAGGATTGTCATTCTCAGTGTGATACAGTATTGGTGTGTGATGTATTGTGAAACTTACTCCTGTATTTCAGAGTGCCATACAGAAAATGAGATAAAGGCGAGAGACCCCATCAGATGCAGAGAATGCGGATACAGAATCATGTACAAGAAAAGAACCAAGAGATGTATCCTTTCTGAAATGAGTAATGCTTGCAATGGATAAAAAATGTTTAGTTTTTTATTTTTAAAAAGCTTGTAACATGATTAGCATGTTATAGTACTAATTCAGTATAGGAATATTATTGCTATATTAATCGTTCTTTTCCTATTCTGTTTTTTGTTGTTGTTGATCTTCTGTTTTACCCTTAACTACTGATTTCAGTGGTCGTGTTTGATGCCAGATGAGCTCCCAGTGAATGTTATTTTTGTTAGAATTGGCTTTTTTAAGTGTTAAGTGTAAATACATGTATACAATTGAATTCAGTACAGAAGAGTTCAATACAATTTGCTATAAAATACTTCTGTAAATGTGTTACTTCATTTTTTTTTACCACTTAAAGTGCCTTACAAGAGGAAGTCTTTGGTTATGCTTGCTGATTAAAAAGTTTGTTTTTATTGTGACTTATTTCGGTGAAAAACAATGTCCAGTTGATCGAGACCAAGGTGGTATCAGGCTTCTTGTGGTATATTAAGTTAGTCATATTGTCTCATTTGTAAGTCACAATATTTTCTATCTATTTTGATGAATAGAAAAATATTTAAGCTTGATTATGTATTATTTGTTTGTTCATCCTTAAAGGTGAAATTTAGTTCACGGACCAAAAAGTGCCAAGCATCAGCTGCCCTTATTTTTTACACAAAATTAGTTTCTTTAAGGACATATATATTTGTGTCATTTACCAGATTTAAAGTGCCTTATAAGAACGCTGTATAAAACACAAATAAACAAACAAACCCAACAATGTCATCATAAAAATCAAATGAGAATAGTATATAACCAAAGAAGCAAAACAAAAAATACAATCAAGCAGCTTTACTTCATCAAAAACAAAGTACAATTACAAAGGATATTTGGCAAATTAAATGAAAATGTTTTAAATAGCACAAAGACACAATATATACACATATTCAATAGCACAACCTAAAAGTTGTATGTTGCCTAATGTCCACAAACTTATCACATGGACATTTAAAAATTTGGTTCATCAAACTTGTGGTATTAAGCTTTGTATAATTTATAAATAACAATAAAATGCATTAATTAACAAAAGCACTCGTAAAATTAAACGTACAAATGATTCCAAAATTCTGAGGCCATTAGTGAAAATGCTTTTATTTAACATTTTTCTAATGTAATACAAAATGTTATCTGCCTAAGCACTGAAGGTGGCATGGACTAATAAATTTCGTTAAAATCATGCAATCCATTCTTTCAGCAGAATCTGACAATGTTCCGAAAAAGCATCTGTGTGCTGTTGTGAATCTGATCTTGTCTATTGAACAGAATACACATCTACAATGACACTGATAAATATAAATAAACAAGTGTTAAGCAAGGCACATATCAGAGAAAAACAAATGCAAAGAAACCAATAAAAAAATAACTATTCTAACGGAGAAATTGAAAACAAATCTGGAAATCTGATATTTTGTCCTAAAGAGATCAGATCGTGACTATTGCACATGCTTATCTGAAGAGTGATCTTTCTACTGGGGTTCTTTTGTATTGAATGTAAATTGGCGAAAAGCCTGGCTTTTGCCAAGTAAATTGTGTATATCTAACAAGGTTAAGGAGGTACATTTCAAGTTACTTCATAAAATATATCCTGTCAATTTGTCTATTTCCACATATTCTGGCATTGATGAAAACTGAATTGATGAAAACACATTTATTTTATGATTGTGATTTAACCAGACAATTCTTGAGTGACTTAAGCACATATGTGTTCAGCCCTATAATACTATAAATTCATTCTTAAATATATTATTTTTTATTATGATGCCCCAAAATTAGTTCTCTTGAAAATGTGTTTTATATGCCAAATTCTTTATTCATAAACAAAAATGGCTTTGATCCTCTTTATATTTTCCAAATTTATCTTACTGAAATTAAGTCAATTGTTTCATCCCCAAGACTTACAACAAAAAATGTATTGAGTCACTATGATGATTTATTTACAAATATAACTTAAATTTGTTTCTGTGCTTTTCTTTTTTCATTTATATTATAGTTTTATACTCTTTGATATAGTAGATGGTTTTCTGTTATTTCTGTAATTATTACAATTGTAATGAAATTAAGACTTCTTTCCCTGATCTTATAGTGTATGTATGCACTGTATGTCAATGTAATGCAATATATATATATATATATATATATATATATATACAGTATTCCAAAACAACTTCTAAAGAAATAATAAAATATTCAAGAAAACCACAGATTTTCAATATAGTCTCAGGATTTTAGGGCATCAGTACATGTGAACTGAATCTTCATAATCACAGAGATTTGGCACCTTTGAGGTCTCTGCAGCTATTTCAGCTCAACAACATACAGCTGGGCCTTTTGAAATCCCCTGGCTGCTGTTGCACAGCATAAGTGCTTCCCAGGAAACCACCCCCACTCTGCAGCAGCACTACACCACTGCAGCCCCTCCCCCCTCTGTGACGTCACAGCTCAGTGCGCCCGCAGGAGGTGTGTCTTCCTAGTTCTGTTTAAGCCTGTACAGTTTGCGCAGGGAACAGGAAGAGAGGGAGTGTGTATGTGTGTGTACGTGAGGACGAAAGCTCTGTTTACCGTGGTAGGGACCGAGGGCAGCTATGGGGAATTCACAGAAGAAGGTCCCTGGTCATGGAGAAGGAGGGGGCTCACACTCTCAACCTGGGACCCCGGGACACAGGAGGAGTCATGGAAACAGCACAGCCAACATGAAGGAAGTCCAAGGGAAGAGCACGGCAGTCAATGGCACCCTTCCAGCCGGCAAGAACCAGGATGAGCCTCAGTCCTGCAGTCCTGCCGTCACTGGTAGGGCTGGAGAGAGCTGTAATCTGGACGCCCCATGTGGGGCCCTTCCTCCTCCACTCGCCCGGCTCAAAAACGAGGGAAATATGTTGTTTAAAAATGGACAGTTTGGAGATGCACTGGAGAAATACACACAGGCCATCGATGGATGTATAGAAGCTGGTGGGATATTTGTATCTAACAGATTTTGGTGTTACCAAATTGTTTATTAGATTGAAATATTTGATTTCTTAACATAACGAACACATTTAATTGGTGCCAGTGGGGTACAAGTATTGGCTGTATAAGTATGGTAAAAAAAGTCTTAGTCTTTGGTGTTACTAATGTGTCTTTATTTTATTTTTGGAAAGGAGAATTGGGTTTTAGTTCATTCAAATCATTAAAATAAAACAGTAGACTGCAATAACATCTATTGCGTAAACATTGCTCAGTGGCACTGAGTAATGCAGGGTGAGGTATCTGATGCTGGTTCAAATAGAGGCTTTTGCTGTCTAGTTTTCTTTTGGAAGTGAGCTGTTGCTTGAGTCTCACACCATGTTTACTCACAGCCATTGGATTTGAAAGATATGGCCTGCAATTTTGTGAAACAGAATGAAAGCATCTCGCAAGACGGCACACTTCCGCCACATTGTATTGTGGGTGTGCCCGTGAAAGTTACGTAATGGGTGTTTTAATGCCTGGGATGTTCTGTCTTTATAAAACTCACCTTCCTTCTGCATGTTTATTCTTTGACGATTTTGTAACATGATATTGGGTGACTAAACCAAACGGTTGCTTCCACTGTGTGGGCCTATCCGCTCCAGCTGCTCTAGTAGTCTCAGTGCTGTGTTTGTGTTTTCAGGCATTGACAGCCCAGAAGATCTATGTATTCTGTACTCGAACAGAGCCGCATGTTTCCTGAAAGATGGCAATAGCACAGACTGCATCGAGGATTGCACCAGGTTAACCTCACATTTACATGTGCACTATAAAAACACTTGCCGTTCAATGGCCAATCAGACCTCTGCACAATGACCGGTGCGTAGAAAAACCCACAGTGCTGTGTTCGGATAGGATTTACACGTGAGGTAATAGCATGGGCGTGGATTGGCTCAGAAAGATTAACACGCAACGCAGTTGATAAGAAGCTTTACTAGCAGGCCGGTTAACCGGCACTAAGAATCTCAGCCATATTTTGCTTAGCTGGACTGAAATAATATACAATTTTACATCATAGCAATGAATTCTGTAATCATACTGTACTGTCCTTCATCCAGTCTGTATGCAGTGTTGTGTGTTTGTTCCTATTATACATCAAGGAAAAAGACACAGCACATGCATTGTCATGTTTAAATTGATCTTAAATGTAAGGCGAGAAAGCAAGAGATTTATATAATGTAGGCTATAACAATGGATAAAAATATTCTGTTCTGTATCTATTCTGTCTGTAATATATACATTTACAATATAACCTAGATGCTAACACACACACACACACGCACAGGCTTTGGTTGACTATCCCCGTGGGGACAGTCCATAGGCGTAATGTTTTTATACTGTACAAACTGTATATTCTATCCCCTATCCCTAAACCTAAAGATCATAGAACACTTTTTGCATTTTTAGATTTGTAAAAAATATTGTTCTGTACAATTTATTAGCTTTTTTGCCCCTGGGGACCTCAATTTTGGTCCCCACGGTGACACGAGTCCCCATGTGTTGGTGTGTATTCAGGTTTAGGTCCCCACCGGGATATACAAACATGAACACACACACACACACATATGAATAGAGCTTGGTTGCCTATGTAAAGTTAGGGGGTTCATTGTAGGGCACAGGTTCAGAAAAAGATCTTGATCCAATGAATCTCATCGTGTTTATTTATAGGGCCCTGGAGCTCCACCCCTTTTCCCTGAAACCCCTCCTCCGGCGAGCTATGGCGTATGAGTCCCTGGAACGTTACAAGAAGGCTTATGTGGATTATAAAACGGTATTGCAGATAGATATCAGCGTGCAGGCCGCTCTTGACAGCGTGCACAGGTACCATTCAAAAATATAATGGGGATAAATTGTACATGTTTTTAACATCTGAAATCGATTAAAACTGTATGCAATCTAAAAACACTGCAAAAATGTAGAATAAAAAACAAGATATTTAAACGTAAAATTGAAGCAAAACTTAAGATGTATTTAAGAACATGTCTAATTATTTTATCTTCTCAAATAAATGTACCGTGTTTAAGACAAATTCTAGTACTGACATATGTACAGTACTATATGTTTGTCTGACTGTGTTTGTGATAAAATATAGAATCACTAAAATGATGATAGAACAGGACGGCCCTGATTGGCGGGAGAAGCTTCCAGATATTCCAATGGTTCCTCTGTCTGCTCAGCAGCACCGCAGAGAAGAACCGAGTGCAGAGCTTCTGCAGGCCCGAGCAGCCAGAGCAGAGGAGGAAAAGGGTGAGTTTAAAGATTGTGTATCATAGGCAGTATCTGCCAATCTCATATTAATCTTGAGTGCCTGTATAGTAGTATTGCATACGTCGTATCTTCGAAGAGTATTTAGTTTGATCAAATTTATAAAAGAGAGATACAGCTGTACGATTATTTCCGGAAAAACACGAGCTGCTAGAGGTGGGAGAGAGTGGGATGGAACTACAGCACAAGCAAGCAACACATCATCACATTAATCCCTTCGTGTTTTGTACATTATGCACGTACACGGCCATTGCCAACAAAACACAGACATATGACTTAGTTTGACTTACCGCTTGCAGTTCATATCCGGCATCTTTTAGCACTGGGACCACGCCATCTATCAGTTTCAAACGATCTACAAATCCAGCGTTATAACCACAGTTTATATAACATCCATCACTGAAATGCTGTGAATGAACAGACAAACCTAAACTTCACTATCGCAAGAGTAACGAGCTGCAGCGCAGCGCAGAGCATCTTGACGCAGCGCACATAATCTTGATGGTAAGCGGGTCTCGCTCGTTGGTTGGCTCATGGGCAGGCTATTTCTTTCGCCTTGCTGCGATTTTCCAGGAGAATGGCCAATGAAAGGAATCAGAAGAATTATAGAAAACTTAGCACGTCATACGTCCAACTTGTTTTTAACAAGTTAACCATGTTAAGCATTGTTTAACAGTGTGAAGAAGGCAGAATGCATGATATAGCATGCTACCCGATCTTTAAGATACTTTTTGAATCATGCTATGCAGTTACTAGAATGAGTGGTTGCTGAAAGAGCACCAAGCCTCTATGATATTCTGGTCCCTAGATATACAGCCGTGGAAAAAATGAAGAGATTCCACATTTTCATTTAATCAGCATTTCTAGATGTATTGTGGCCGTTCCAGTCCAGTGTCTGTGTTGAATTTTAACAAAATCAAACCTCAGGAGTGACATAAAGTCATCCCACAATGTGAAAGACTTGACAGCATGACAAGACAGATGAAGACTGTGAAATAATTGAGGTTATAACATAAAAAAACTAATTTTAACTTTTCCTAAATGCATGTACAAATATTACTGTTGTGTTGCTTAAAAGTGAACATGAACTTGTTTTCTTTGCAGTATTTGAGGTCTGAAAAAATACAGAACATATTTTCTGATATTTTGACATGTTTCTCCAGTTTTCATTTTCTGCAAATTAAAGGCGGGGTGTTCGATTTCTCTTAGCCGTTGTTGATGTTCACATCACCAAAACAGACACACCCCTACCCCCATCTTTCGCTTTCGTCAGCGCTCCACTCAGATCCACTCAGGTTGTCCTTAAATGAAACCAAACAGGAAAACAATAGTGTCTCATAATCTCAGTTAATATTATACCGCCGTCACTTCTCAACTGTTCCCCAAAGACACTAAAACTAATCGCATCATGTACACATTTCTGTCAGCGTACAAAGTGCAAAGTGCTGGACGCACATGGTTCGGTTTTCTTTTAAATCCCTGTGTTTAAAATAATTATTCAAGCAGTTTAAACCACACGCTGAAACTAACAGCATTTGTCAGCATGGATGTTCTGTGCTTGATGGCAATCAATTATGTAAAAGCGGAACATAGTCACCTCTCATTGTAATGGAACAAGTCTGCTCCAGTTTCATTTTGAGCAGAGAAGGAAATACCCACATGATCACACAAAATACGGCCCCTGATCACATTAATAACAGCAGATCCTTTGGTCTGCTGTTCTTCAAGAGAGATGATGTCATATACTAATAGAGTTAATGTGATTACCACTTTGCTTGCTTTACTGTAACTGTCTTTAGATGTAGGAACCACTGATTTGATGAAAAGACAGTGCACTTGCCTGTACCATAATCTTATTGAGCTATAATTCAGAGAAGATTGAAATGGGAAACAAAAAGACCCTGATGCTGTGTTCAGAGGTGTAACACTGCGATAACTGCTCTATTCTCCCCACAGCCAGAAAAGCAGAGGCTCGCTTTACAGTGCTGAAACAAGAGGGAAACGAACTGGTGAATAACGGACAGTATCAAGGTGCTGCGGATAAATATACAGCATGTCTGGCTATCAAACCGAATGAATGTGCCATCCACACCAACAGGTATACAACACTACCAAATTAAACTACTATGCTACTTTTATACAACAATATGCCTATTTTCTATATCCTTGGAAAACCTGGATGACTAGCTATATTTGCTAAATGAAGTGCACATTTACATCTAGGCATGTAGCATGCAAATGTCAAAAGTGAGGAAGGCAACAAAGCGATAATATAGGAAGTGCAAAGAGCCAACATTTCACTCTTTTTTAGAGACATACAGTCAAACCAAAAATTATTACTAGTGGGTGCAGGACAAATTTTGACCTGACCATGTTTTGCTTAAAGGGATAATTTACTAGCAAATCAAAATTTCCCCATGTTTCCCCACCCTCAAGGCATCCTGACTGAATATGGTTTTCTTCTTGAAGAATAATGCAGTCGGAGTTATACATACCATGTATCATTTTACTTCCAAGCGGTAGAATGGGAGTGAATGGGTGTTGACTTTTTGAAGCTCCAAAAAGTGCATCCATCGATCAAAGAACGGCTCGACACGGCTCCGTGGTCTTAACAAAGGTCTTCTGAAGCGAATCAATGCGTTTGTTTTAGATAAATATTCATATTGACAGCGCTATTAACGTTGATGTCTAGCTTCCGTCATCTCTCGAAAACGTGTGAACCAGAGGCATGTTTTTCCGGCAAATGACGGTGACGAAAGCTCCCTATAGACGCTTCCTATAGGGAGGCTCAGAGATTACGTATTTTTGTATGCAAAACCCGGAAGCGAGTTAGCCTTTTAGGACTTCCGGTTCCATCGCTCCAATGTCTATGGTTTTTTTTTTAATGGGTTTCTGGTAAATCGCCCGAAATTAGGTCTGTGGTAAAAAAAACTCTAAATATTTTCACATTTTATTCTTTGACATAAAACACACCAATTATAACCCGCTTGTGATTTTTTTAAAGCCTTATTGTGTCTTAAAAACAGCGGTTGCTAAAAAGTTGCTAAAAGTGACTACTTCCTGTGGCGGGGACGTAAGACGTCATCGCGCATATAAAGCTCACAAATAATGCAACATGTGCACAAATCTCTTAAAACGTAGATGTGGATTCATTCACAGAGTAATTACTTACCAGGGAACACATTTTTAATAAAGTTTGAAAGAGTTGTCTGAGGCTTGGTGGTGGTGACGTTGATTTAGAGCAACCTTAAGTTGCTGCTCCGGGTGTACGTGTGTTCACGGTGTACGTGTGTTCACTACTCTCTGGATGGGTTAAATGCAGAGGTCACATTTCGGGTATGGGTCACCATACCTGACAAATAGGTCACTTTCACTTTAAGTGTAGTCTGTTGATAGCATTGTGTTATGGCTGAAATACACTACAAGACTTTTAAAATCTGAACAGATTTTTTTTAAACTAGACATCATACACTTGCAGACTTTTTGAAAGTTTCAGATAGAAACACACTAACTGATCAAATCTGCAGACTGGCACAGACTTTCTGCAACAAGTCCAGACTGAAAATCTGGGCAAAATCTGAGCAAAAGTCTTGTAGTGTATTATAGCCTTTAGCTTTTTACTTCTGCCGATTGTATTTCGGCTTCAAAAGTAACAAATGTGGTGTCAGCTTGTAAAGATTATCTTGATACACATTTTGTCTAAGTGTCATATTCCTTTGTTAAACACAGAGCTTATTTTTTGCGATTTCCCTAAAGTCTCTGGGAAAAATGCATATTTCGATCGAGGGAACCTGTGTGCCGCTAACTTCCGGGTTGGCATACAAAAACACGTCATCTCTTTGGATCCCTATTGGAACCATAGACATAATAAATACCTAGACACCGCGTTGGCCACTTTGCTCCGCTGCAGCGATACGTCAATGGCGCTGCCATATTAGTGAGGGCAACAGTGCACAAAAAGCCCACTGAACCCGATGGGAGAGCTGCGCGTTTTCGTCATTAAAAGCACAATCACGTTTACATTTCTAAACATATTTCAATGGTTACGATGAAATATGTAGCGTACAACTTCAGTTGCATCATATCTCGATAGTTATAGCCTACTTTAAAGTTAATGGTTGTCGTAATGAAATGTGAAATCCATTATTTGTGCCTGTTATTCGTGAGAATCCTAGTAAGCACTACATAGTGGTCCATTCTAAACACAGCTTCAGTTTGTGTGCTTTGCAGTTTGCTTTAAATAATTACAAAGTGGCAATGAAATCCCTTAATAGTTTCTCATGCCCTCCTGTTTCTTATTTTACCATCAATAGCTTTCTAGAAAGTGCTGAGATGAGACCTGCTCCAACAAACCAATTCAGTCAGCAATTAGCTCTGACAACGGCAGCATAAAACAGCCAATGAGAGAGAAGTCAGGATATATTGCTAAAGGAGAAACTTTGTTGTGTTTTTCAGAGCGCTGTGCTATCTCAAGCTGGAATGTTTTGAGGAGGCCAAACAGGACTGTGACTCTGCACTTCAAATGGAGCCAAACAATAAGAAAGCATTTTACAGACGAGCTCTGGCCCACAAAGGCTTGAAGGTTAATGGCTTTCTGATTTCATCAGTCAGTTCAGCCGGGGTCACTAGAATGAATGTTTACAGAAATGACTTTCATCTCTTTGCACATTTTACAATGTCGACCTATGATGTGAAAATATTTGTAATAAATAAATAAATATGAATTATAAAATAGATCATTCCAATTGTAAATTTTAATACTATGCCTGCACTAGTTGGTAAACAGTCGAAGGTACACATTGACTTGTACAGTTATTGCTTGTCAGATGGTACAACAAAATCACAGTAAAATCGTAAAGTTATATATGACAGTTTGTTCACGTCATAAATTCTGCCAAACTGTACAATACACATTGTAGCAATAATTCATTGTTTTGATCTGTTCATACAATTTTCAGTAACTTTCGTATGTAATTCAGTTTCTTTCTTTCTGTATCGCCTATAGGACTACCTGTCAGCCAGCACTGATTTACAAGAAGTACTACAGTTGGACCCGAATGTGCAAGAGGCGGAGCAAGAACTAGAGCTGGTGACTAACCTGCTGAGAGAAACTCTGTTAGCTGGAGCTCAAGGTAAACTGTCAATGACATAAGAACAAGTAAAGGATAAATGCATATCAATCAGTCACCAAATGAAGAGTTCGGTTCCAAAATGAGATAACTCCGTGTTTAAAAATGTTCAAAAATCATGTTTTTATTATGTTTTCATGTTTTATTGTGTTAGTTAGCGGAATGCACAAAAAAACATGATTTTTGAAAAAAAATTTAAACATGCATTTGGTAGACACTTTTATCCTAAGCAACTTTAAGTGAAAGTACACCCAAAAATATAAAATCTGTCACCATTTACTCACCCCCATGTCATTTCAAACCTGTATGACTTTCTTTCTTCTGCATAACACAAAAGAAGATATTTTGAAGAATGTTGTAAACTGGCACCCATTTACTTGCATTGGTTTTGTGTCCATGCAATAGAAGTTCATGGGTTCTATGTTTGGTTACCAACTTTCTTCAAGATATCTTCTTTTGTGTTATGCAGAAGAAAGTCATAGTGGTTTGAAATGAGGACAGAATTTTCATTTTTGGTTCACTTTGATGTGCATTTGTTTTAGTATTTGTGTTGTTCACTGTTTAAAGTATTACGTAATTACATCATTTTTTCATTTTTCCTTTTTAAATTCAGTGTGAAAAAAATGCATTTAATGGCTTTAATACGACAAGCATGCACTAAGTTATGTTGACTAAGACTCTTTTCACTTTGTAGGTTGACAGAAGCAATAAATTATTAAATGAACTAAAAGCTACAGGAAGAACAGACCCTCCTTCATTAAAGCCAGAAACAGTGGATCCAGCGAGCTGGAGAATCCAGCTTCAGTCCTGGAGGCAGAGAACTCACGCGTCAGGAGGGTCTATTCATCTTTATGCAGACTGTCATATGCTGCAACGAAAGTTTCCCATCCATCCATCCAAATTTACATCACTTTCTTCTAGGATTATTGCATCTGATGCAATGCTGACAACGCAAAGCATGCAAACTGTTTATTCTCTCTAACCCTGGCTTTAGTAGGCACGCTTGGAAAAGGTTTATGAAACTGGAATCATGTGTTACGATGTGTAAGAGAGAATGTGCCTTTTTGATGAAGTCTTGGCTCACACATAGTGTGTTGTAACACTCTTGGACAAACTGTGTAGAAAAATTAGATTTTTCAGGATTTAATATATTTTATTGGCTATTCCATTGTACTGTAATAGACGTACAAATAGCTTATTGTAATGTTATGTTACTTTTTTTAAATTTGCCTTCCAGCTCAACAATTAATTTCAATGTGCACAGAAAACAAAATTCACAAGGTGTGAATAAATGCAAACTAAAATTAGATGTAGGTTTTCTGTAGGATGTCAGCAAATGAAATATATTTCAGATGACCAACTTTGCAAAAGCTAAATAAATGACTTTATTAAAGTGAAATATTTTCAGTTAAACTCACATGTATCTGTTGGTGAACTATCCAAATATGAAATAAGCAATACTAGATGGCTGATGATCCTTATGATGACTAGGTTTTATGCATATAACTATTCAAGTCATAACTGGAATTGACAAACTATATAATTAGATTATATTTCAGTACAAGGTGTATATTTTTTTCCAACTGTACTATAGTATAAATATTTACTGCCTTTTAAATTACATGTTGAAACGTTTCGGCATGGCAATAAAAAGATACTGCACCAGTTAAAATCTGCTTAGAGGTCATTAAAATTCTTGCAAAAATGTATCATTTAAAAAAAATTATAATTTACAATTCATAATTAATTGATCATCTTTATTACCTTTTACTGGAAAATTATGAAACTTTGAAAATGGTCTAAATCTTTTAAACAACACAGAAGATAGTATACTGTACTTCCTTCTCATAAATACTTCTGTGTATTGTCCACATCATTTCTTAAACGGAAACTTTGTTCAAACACAAGATATTTGGTAGAATGTTAGCAACTGACAGTATTAGGTAACCATTGACTACCATAGTAGGAAATATAATTTTAATTTTGGGGCAGAGTATCCCTTCCACAGACATATGACATCACTAATGTTGATAAAAAAATGAATGTAATACACCATTTACCTTATAGCCAGCAAGTATTAAGTTAAGTGACTGATGCATTTCTGAGTGTTAGGTCACAGTTTTTTGTTCTAATATTCCACCTGATAATGTGCATAAGTGAACTACGTTTCAATTTTGTGTCATTTTAAAATGTGACAGAAACGTTCAAAATGCTTTAACATAGTTTATTATACTTATTCTACAGAATGCAGTTTTTTTGTGGCTTTAAAAACTTATCTACTCGAGAGACAAGTTCAAATCCATTTCAACCAAAAATGGAGGTTTGGGTGCATTTTTTTTTTTGTCTTTTTAGAACAAAAACATTTAGTTAAATCCTTTCTTAAATAGCAGAAAATTACTTAAACACTGTTGTTACATTATTACCCCTTACAGCAGATTTTGACATATCTCAGAAAAACCGATTAGAGAACACACATCTGGATTCATATTTTTATTTTCATTATGCATTTACACGCATATTATAAAGCAAATATACAAATATGATAAGCTGTTCTGAACAAGTTAGAAATCACACTCAGCCATAGCCTCTGAAAGTAATATTCATACAGATATGGGCAGAGATGCTCAAAACATAAGGGAGAAAAAAGAAATCGAACAAACAAAAAGCAGCTTGTGACATTGGATCAGTCCCGAGAGGTTACCAAGCAGCACCAGAACGGCAGCCGGACAGACGAACAGAAGCCACCTCTTGAATTGGCTGCAGCGACCGGGGACTAGGACTGAACAGTGCAAACACACAGAACCAGACTCGCAGTTCTCAGAGGCGGCGGAGTCTGTAAACTGTGAGTGCCGTTGAAGTGTGCGGGTCACATGGGTGAGGAACTTGTCATCAGTGAGCCTGAGTGCTGTCTTTGGTAGGTGGTTAGTTGTGTAGTCCCTATCCGTTTAGTGTGCATCACAGGGACAATGTGAAACGTTTCTACAGATGCCACAGCACCTAATAACATTCAGTTCAGCCTCATCCAATACATTTCTATAAGACACAAACTGGAGAAACCAAGGATTTTTTATATGATCCAAAAGGCACCATGAGTCAATACAAATACAAAAAGAAAATAACTTAAAATCGCAAGGTGATTGAAACGACCTGAATGCGATTACCATCATAGCCTTTAACATTAAAGGAGTAGGACAGTTAGCTTCTTTGCAGAGGATGCAAATCCTTCCGATTCATAAATATAAGACCGACCAACGTCCATTGTTTCAACACTGACAATTCACATCCATGTAACCCTACCGATCGTTTGCAAAGATGACTTTTTTGGAAATAAACTCTCTCCAGGATTTGCATCCCCTGGGAATAAAATGGGGGTTGGGTTAAAGGTCCCTGTCCTTCCAGCAGAGGGCGTCCAAACAGCTTCATCCAGCACCTCACATGCTTTTCAACTTGAACCAGCACCCCACACAGGGCTTAAAATACATCAACGTTTCCCAAAAATGGAAAATAAGCAGTGACGCTAGACAAGAAAAAGGATACCTTTGGAAAGAAGCCCAGTAAATAAAAAACGCAATTATTTGCAAGAATCGCTGATGAGAAAGGAAATCTACTATCGCCTGGTCCCTCATGGGTTTACCTTCTATGAACATCTCAATAAGGGCATTGGATAGCCCCTCCCTCTCATGTCTGATTAGATGCAGATTCCTCCAACTAATGCTATATGTTGGATAACTGAAAGTATATGCGTGTATATGTGTGGTGAAGGTGCCTGAATACACAGGTCAACCTTTTGAAACCATCAAGAACATGTCCCAGTCATATTTCATCAAAAATCAAGTTAGATTTGGGTTAAAAAAACTACAGCCTTTTGACATTTTCATGACAATGAAGCACATTCATTTGCATCCTGAGCGGATTTTCTACATACTTTTTAATTTTGTCTATAATATAGTAAAAAAAAAGGTTTTTAAAAAATTCAATATTGAAAAGAAACAGACTTGACTTTCTCAACACAAGACATTTTAATGCAATACGACCTGGACATGTTCTTTGTGAGATTCACCCACGCTCATTCCTCACTGGTGAGGTTTTTGATCACAGCGACCTTGAACACTGAGAGGCATGTGTGATAACAGCTACATCAGCGTCTATGCATCACTTGCTGCCTTACATTCATCTGTTGCCTTTCTCAACCGTATCCAAGCATTAGTCCAACCGTAAACCCGGACAAACCTGTACAGTTTGCTCCAACAAATAACCTTCGTCACATCGAGCTTTCTCGACCAACCTGGGGCCTATCCTGCCCTTGACCAGTGTAAATCGTGGCATTACTCGTTCAACATTCGATTAATCAACAGTCGACCAGGAAATAAACCTCCACAAAACCTGCATAAGCTTTATAATCTTTAATTCAGTGTGCAACGCTAAGTAATAAGAGTGGATGCTCAGGTTAGCTTTGAAAGCTAGCATTTGGGTTTACTAAACCCATCGTTATATTTCCGTTTGAATACAGATGTTACGCACAGGGCTAGCCAGCTGAGGGAGGTTGTTATTACGTTCTTTTGGTGAGCTCTGGCTCGTGCCAGTGTCCAGGTTTGCCGCACAGATTAAACTCATGTTTTCCTCTACGATGTAGCACAGGGGGCGTTCTGCCGCTACATCTGGGGTAAGAGGGGCTACCGCAGCCTGAGGGAAGTTCCCAGAGACGGGGCAATTCTCCAGTCTGTCGTGCTCCACCTCGGGGAGGGGGCTGACAGCTCCTCCCGTGATGGGATGTCTAACGTGAGGCTCATAGCAGGGGGGTCTGCAGGCCTCCATGTCAGAACAGCTGAACTCGGAAAAGTGGCTTGAATGAGAGTCGGCCACAGAGGGCAGGCTGCCGCTTAGAGAAGGTGAATCCAACTCGCTGGAGTTGGTGCTGCGCTGCTCCAGCAGCTGGGCGTCCATGTCCTCGCGAGTCTCGTTGATCTTGATGCTACCGCTCTTCTTGCGCAGCTTGCCTTTGCTCTTCTTTCCAGATGATGAGGAAGAGGTTGAGGAAGGCTCCTTGGCCCAGCGGGAAGAAGTGCACTTGCTGTCGTGGGGGCAGCCAGAGGGGCAAATGCTGGCCCTGTGCCCCCCGCTACTGCCGTCATCCATACTGCTGCTGCCGCTGTGGTGCCTGAGCTTCCCTCCTTTAGATTCCACATCCACCTGCACCTCCATACTGTTCCCATCTCTGTTTTAAACAAACATAAAAATCAGTTAAATGGGACTTTGTACCAAAATACCTGGTCCAGTATCTGTTATGCTATGCCTATCATTCAACAGCATAATTCTTTCAGCTGTATTGACTGCAGACCTGTCCAGAGGCAAATAGGCGTTGAGAATGGATCCAGCCATTGCTTTGGTACTAGCGTTATCGCTGATTGTCCCCAGACTGACGGTGCCAGACTCGCCACTCAAACTGCAGCGCTCCTTCTGCACATCAGCTTGAACCTCCAACCTGAGACCCACAGAAACCAGATCACATTTAACTCAAGCATGCACACACAGGAACACGTTACAAAACCTACAGCATCGTTTTTGATTCAAACGTTCAGAGGATTACTATGGAGCTCACAATTCTGTCTAGCTAGGTACCTGATTTATAACAAAGGCTCTTATTAAAGGCATTTATTAAATATTACATCAGACCTGTTGAAGCAGTTGACCATGGCACTTCCCGACAAACTGCCAGTGATGCTGGCCCCGGCAAGAGCCATAGTGCTGGCATTCTCGCTCAGATTATCTCTCATTGCTCCGATCCGTTCCATGTGGCTCCCACTAGCACTCAGGCTGCCCGTCAGACCACCTACGCTGCCCTCACCGATGCTGGGGTTATGCCTAGTCTCTGCTACTGAAGTGGTGTCTGTGGACAGAGAAACGGCATTCGTTTTCATGAAGCTGCAAGCCTGTTTTTTAGTGTGAAGAATAATGAAAGTCATAAGCGACTAGACATGTGCCCTGGCTGCGATAATGCAAGGTATCGTTTATTTTATTGATGTGTAGCTTGTCTGTGAAGCACGGCTCTGGGATCAGTAGAAATGCTGCTCGATCTAAAAGCAGTGCGAGTTTGAGTCACTTATAACATGCATTTGAAAAAGCAGCACCCGTCAAACATGATCGTTATAAATATACTTTATTATCATGAAAATACCTGAGGAGGCTTGAGGATCGGTGATAAAAACATGTCCTTAAGCATTTCCTACTACTACGTGTGTGTTATGGTCTTCTTCTGCCGTGCGTATTTGGAGTTTCTGCACAAGAGCGCTCTCTGGCTTTCGGATGCAGCTGCATTTTACCGTACTTCACTCACAAGTTGTGCATAAATCACGTGATATATATTTTCGGTTAACCGGGCATATGTCTATAAGCGACAGTAGTTGGTATTTAAGGTTTCACCAAACCAAGCCTCTTATCCATCGTACGGCTCATTTACATGGCTGGTTGCCTCTAGCCTAAGCTGTGAGGACAAGAGAGCTAGTTGTTCTCAGCATCACCCAAGCTGCAGGTATCTGAGGTTTCAGAAACCAAGCTTGAGTATCAGGGACTGTGTCTGGAAAAGGATATGCCTATGCTCTAGTAATCTGTACTGCAGCACTCCAAGCAGGGTTTCAGCTGCCAGTAAAGAATCTCCCTCTTAAAGGGGTGCTGCAACGATGTGTCATGCATTCTGACTTCTTTACAATGTTAAACGTGCTGTCTTCTCATGCTTAACATGGTCAACTTGTCAAAAAACAAGTTGGGCGTATTACGTAGTATTTCTGTGCTCAATACACTCCCCCAGCGATCGTACAGGTTTCGTAAAGTTTTTTTCGAACATATAAAACTGTTTCGTAACAATTTTTCTTAGTCCCTTATTGGACAATTCCCCTGGAAAAGCACGCGGCAGCAAGGAGAGCAGGAGAAGGAGCATGCGCAGACGCCACTGTCACTTGTGCAGGAGAGAATGAGAGAGAGCATACGTTCTCGAAGTTCAGGTGTTTGTTTGTTCACTGCATTTGGGTGATGAATGTTATATAAACTGTGGATATAACGCTGGATTTGGAGATCGTTTGAAACTGATATATCGAGCAGTCCCAGCGCTAAAAGATGCCGGACATGAACCGCATGCGGTGAGTGAAACTGATGTCTGTGTTTTGTTGGCAATGTGCTTTAGTTCAGCCTACCCCTCGCCCCGCACGCGCCGTATGATTTCGGAAATAATCGTACAGCTGTATCTATCTTTTATAAATGTGATCAAACTAAATACTCTTAGAAGATACCAAGTATGCAATACTACTCTATAGGTAATCAAGATTAATATGAGATTGGCAGAAACCGCGTGTGTTAGGGCCGCTTTAATGTTTCTAAAATGGCAACAGTTCTGACATCCATCATCTAATAACTAGATGTTAACATTTTCTAAAGTACAACCATGATTAGTGCTTGCTCAGTGCATGGGTGTTGCCAGAGCACTGCAATGTGGTAAAGGTTTGACCAGTGTTTTTTAGTGTAAGAGAACAGTTCCAAAAAAGGAACTCACAAGAAAAATAGCAATTTTCCTGGAAAAGAATCTAAGCATTATCTAATGTTCTTCACTCAATAACCCTAATATTTTGCACTGTGAAAAGAAAAAAACCCAGAAACAATCATATTCTAGGAGGATTTTTGCCTAAATAACAAATGATTTAGATTGTGATTAGTGTTACAGAATTGACAAAATGCTAACAAATTGACAATACTTACACAAAAGGTGTTATGTTCCTGAAGTCTGCCATTTTAGGTCAATAAAGAAAAGATCTAAATTTCTTGTTAAGGTTTGGATTTTGTGTCATGTATGCAACAAACGTCTTTTCCAGTTATCATTCTGTTTAAGTGATGAACCTATTTTTGTTTTCACAACTTTCAACCCTTGTAGTACCAGTGCAACAACATAAAATACAGCCCTGCTACTGATAATGTTTTTAGTTAAACAAATTAAATTTACAGTCCACAAAATAATAGAATCTTAGAAGTGAAGTCCATCTCCACATGACAAACCTAGCTTTACTTAAACTTATGCTCATACTCAATCTGGTTCAACACAACTATTTCCAAGAACAGAACATGCTGTATCAGATCTCTGGGAAGAGCACATGAATCTAACTTTCTTCCTCGCTAATGTTTAATGCAAACGTGTGATAGTGTGAAATGTGATCACCAAATCATGAGGGAGAGCAACAGAGTCTGTGTAAGAAAGAAAGGGAGCAGGAGCGAATCTAGAGGCTACAGGCACGGCTTTGAACACCATTTGCTTTATTTGTTTGACATAAAAAATGCTGTCGACAATTGTGTGTTTGCCTTTAGTCAGGGTCACTCACCAGTCACAGCTGCTCCAGTGCCCACGTTCATGTCGTTTTCGTCATCAAACTCTATCCGAACACCTTTCCCATTCCCAGCAGACACGCCGCAACCGCCGCTGCGGCACAGAGAGATGGGCACCACACCATAGACATAAGCCAACATGATGGGCACTCCAATCCCTACACACACACACACACACACACACACACACACAGTGTACAGCCATTATAATCCAGGGCATGAGAATTAACATTTTATATTTAAGTAATGTTAACTCAAATATTTAAAAAAAGAAATGGTCTCTACAATTGCATCATTTTATAAAAGTAAACTCATCAAACCACTGTTTGAAGTGGATTAGTAATCGGAAAATAAGGGAAAAGTAAATTGATAAGCTTGCTTACCGACAGTGACTGCAGCAACCACTGGAGACACAATCACTGACAACGTCACCCCGCCTGCTATCACCAGATTCCTCTTGTGCTTGGAAATGTCCTTACCTTCATAACGATTATGAATCTGAAACGCATCGATTTACAGAATGAGTGATTAGAGTCAGTAGTTCTCAAACTGGGGGCCCCGAGATGGATCCAGGGGCCACAGATTTTGTGGCATTTTATGAAATATAGAAATTGATCATAGATTTTATGCAATCAAACATCAGAAAAATAAGACCACCAGACAAAAGAATTGATGTTTCAGCATTGTATAACCGAATATGTTTTTGTTTAAATAAAAATGTTAAATTTAAGATTATAAGTCTATATTTGGGGGGCCGCAAAGCGATGCACTCTACACAAAGGGGGCCTTACAACGAAAAAGTTTGAGAACCACTGGATTAGAGAAATAGCCAAGAAATTAAATTACACTAGCTATTAATGATTCTTACGTATTTTTACGTAATTTTATTTTTCAATCATTTAGCAAGCAAAGTTGCATGTAGACATGTAGGTCTCATTATTTCACAAAGCAAAGTTTTGTCAGAATTCAGGTCAAAGAAACCTTTATGCCAAGTAGACCATAATGGAAATCTCTTTATAATGAAATTCAGACTGATTGGAAATGTTATTAATCGTCGAACAAATGACCCAGTTAACAGCAAGCTAATCTGGTTTACAAAGACAGACTGCATATCAACTTGCGCATAACCAAATCCAAAATGTAGTACATCAACATGCACTGTGTTTTGGTGAAGATCAAATCTCTACACTGTTATTACTACATTGCTAAAACAATACATGTCAAACTGTTTTCAACAAGATGTCACCGTTTCTATCAGAGTTTCTATCAAGGAACGTTGTTGTTTATAGAGCAAAAGCCCTTATTATCTTGTAGTCATAAAGGAGTTTTGATCAACTGGTACGCAAAGTCACAGGAAATGCTGTCAAATTACAAGAAATCAGATGTTGCAATTGTTCCAGAATTTATCTCACTCCATTAACAATATGACATGTTATTGAGGTTGACAATGCAGGATTTCTAAGAGCTAATATTAATTAGTCCAATGACTCAGCATACGACTGTGCAAGTAACACATTAGCATCAGCATAACCCTATGAAAATAAGCAGAAAACTTCATATAAGCTTGGTTTGGTTTTTAGGCAGAAGAGCAAAAACCTTGTTGTAAATCTGAAATACCTGAATGCAAAAATAACCCTAAAACAGTTCATCTTATGAACAAATAACTGGATTTCTTTTGGAATCGTGAGCAGAGCCAAAACACTAATAATGATGTGAATTAAATATCAGTCTGTGTTCTCCACCTTCACTCACCTTTCTACCCACATACACAGGAATCCCAATGATCATTGCAGGTATGGCAATGCCAGCAATCAGTGCAATGCCAACCGGGGCGCCCACCAGTGTGCCCAACTGCCACAGAATCTTCTTCTTCCTGCTCCAGGGCTTCTTACCCCAGAATGTGCACCCTGAAGGACTGTTCCAGGAACACAAAAATCAGTTAAACCCAGAATGTAACCTCTGACCACCATAACGGTTCTTAAATGGATACTTTACTAGCGAATGAAAAATTTCCCATATTTTACTCACCCTCAACGCATCCTGACGGAATACGGTTTTCTTCTTGAAGAATAATACAGTCGGTGTAATAATACCACATATCATTTTACTTCCAAGCAGTAGAATGAGAATGAATGGGTGTCGACTTTTTGAAGCTCCAAATAGTGCATCCATTGATCAAAGAACTGCTCGACACGGCTCCGTGGTCTTCGATGCATATTTTTAAGAGAAATATCCATATTGACAACGATATTAACAATATTGTCTAACATCCGTTATCCCTCAGATCCGGGCGAACGAGAGGCTTGTTTTTCTGGAAAATGACAATGCATTTGAGTTCCTGTGTAAGTTCCTGTGACGAACACAGCATTTTTCGTTTTCAGTCAATAGCTTTCGTCACCGTCATTTGCCGGAAAAACAAGCCTGTCGTTCGCCCAGATCTGAGGGATAACGGATGTTAGACATTATCTTTAATATCGATTCACAGAGCCGTGTCGAGCAGCTCTTTGATCAATGGATGCACTTTTTGGAGCTCCAAAAAGTCGACAACCATTCACTCCCATTATACCGCTTGGAAGTAAAATGATACGTGGTATTTTAACGCCGACTGCATTATTCTTCAAGAAGAAAACCATATTCAATCAGGATGCCTTGAGGGCGAGTAAAACATGGGGAAATTATGATTTGCAAGTAAAGTATCCCTTTAATCTAGTTTCACGTCATATACAGACGTGTTGGAATTAACAAGCGAGCTTGAATGTGATCCAAAACTAATAATGTCAAGCAAATTATCAGGCATTTGTAACGGTTTCCAATGTCCACAAGTCATTTCATTTTCTTATAGCTGAAGTTACCTGGTGAACTAGTATGTTCTTAAAAATAAGACCGTAATAAAATTTGCAAGTGGCCGAGTCCTTGCAAATCAGTCGTCATCCCATAATTAGCATTACCTTAAACCAAGGGCCGGTTGCATAAACGGTTTAGACTAGTCTTAGAAGTCATCTCATTTTTTTCTTTAAGACTGGTCATACCTTCTTTAAATCAGTTACATAAAAAGGTAGATTGGGCTAATTGAAATATAAAAAGACAGATTAGTCCTAACTAATTGCTAGTCAGTGAGACTAGTAGTTAAGACGCTGTCTGAACTTTGTGGCTAAGTTTATGCAACTGGGCCCAAGTTATGGTAGAGTTGTGCTCAGTACACCGACCTTAAGTAGTGCAGGTCAGAGATCTCCTTCATACACAGCCAGCAGAACTCACAGCCACACACAGCGCAGGTCATGTGATTACAGCTTCCATCGTTCATCTTAATGATGTAGGCCGCACAGCGGGGACATGGCTTTATGTCATCGGCTTAAAGACAAACACGACATGCATGTTATTCGACCGACTCTAAATATCACATGATCAAATTAAGTTTTCACCTTTTCTATTGTTTGACCTGTGCCAGACTTTAACTTCCCCACCACGATCTTTTCAAAATGTGTTTACCTACAAACACTGACAGAACAGCACTTTAATCTGTATGTCATGTCAAACCTTTTCAATTAAGGTTTCAGGTTTGAAAACAGTTCATGTGAATTAGTTGGTATAAAATCTAAAGCCAAACAAGACTTGGACCCTGATCAAAACAGCCAAGATGAAAACACCACCGGCCTGCAAACTCATTACAGTACTGAAAAGCTATTACTGAGGATTTTGATGCAAGTATGTTTTTATGTACCAGCAGCACCGCTCTCCTGGCTGTAGCTGAGTGAAGATGATCTGAATGGTCTCAGACGGAGGCTCTGGGCTCTCTGCTGTCGGGCGGCATCACAGGTCTGGTTGGGGTGCCATAGCTGTTTGCAGTGGTAACAGAACTCCGTTCCACAGCCCTCACGACCACATGTGATCTTCGGACAGCTGGCACAACCGAAGGCAATGACTGCATACCTGTCAGATTGAAAAAATAAAAAATTAACTGAGGGCACAGAAGGAGGACTGTGGGTGTATATATTTTTACAGTAAGCATATGCACAAACATACAGTATGTGAAGGCACACAGCCACATTATCAAGCTAAAAATGTCATGCTTTTATTCAAATAAATAAGCAGGTGCAACATAGGGTGTGATTTCTTCTTTGAGGTGTACTTTTGAAAACACGACAAGTAAAACTATGCTTCGTTTATGTTAAACTATTGATTTACCCATAAGTGTAGCATGATGATAATCCAATAATCTCACTCAGATAAACAGCCTTATTCATACGAATTTGCCACCTCGTAAAATAGTTACAAATACATGCAAGATTGTTTTGGTCACACATAAGATAAGTCTTGACTGTGCTGAAATAGTGCCCATTTAAAAAAAGTTAAAGAAACCGGGAAGCTCCATAGATTTATCTATCATTCAATCACAGGGCATATCTGGGTGAAGATTTGTAGCATAACAAGACATGCTGCAGGGCTCTCCAATAGCCCGATTAAAAGACTCCATTCAAAGTGACAGTGTCACCAGTGTCAGGCCTCTAAAAGTGCTGATCACAACACAATACTCTGCCTTTGGCTTGTGCTAGCCTTAGATGACAGCCCAGATATATTTGCCTCAGAGACTGAGCTGAGCATGGGGATTCAACAAAGGAAAAGTTGAATTCCTGACCACATTGCTCACTGAATAACAAAGGAGATTCGCAGTTGGAGTTCTCAGGTCAGATTTGATCAGATCTCTGAGGCATCCTCACCAATAACATTTCAGTTTGCTCTCATCCTTTAATGCACTCAATGTCACGTCTATAGTCAATTCAAGTAGGGCGTCATTTATAAACACACAGGCAAAATAGCCACTACCTCTGAACTCGCATGCCTAAACAAACACCCCACAAATAACAAACAGACACAGCAGCTGTGCCAACACTCAAGGCAGCTGTGGCAACATTCACAGCTAGGTAGTTAAAACCATAGCAGCTATTTAGACCTAGCTGGAGAAAATGTGGCATAGAAGCCGAACTCGGACATAAAACGAGTGTAAAATATTGACTGAACACGACCCAATAATACCTCGTGTTTAATCCAACCAGCTGTTACTTTAACTGCTGCTAAAATCTTGATTTATAAACTCGACATCGTCGGACAAAATCACCATACATTTACTATGAAGAGCGGCTATATGAGGTGATTTTAACTATTAGCATACTTGTTTGTCTCATGCAGAGCACAGCCTTTACTGACGTTGCTTTTCTCATCAATGTTTTGTTGTGTTATGACTGCTTTTTTTATTTTAAATGCGAGTGATGGTTTTATTGTAGATCGCGAATAGCGCAGACATTTCAGCACAAATTCAGAAGTATGAGAGAATACACTGTTGCTGTTAAACATTAAGACATTGTTAAGTCATGATAAACTTGATGCAATAGCATCTGTGACTGTTGGCGTTTAGGTGGAAAGGCAAGTACACCGAGGAGCACATATTGAAAACACCGCCACCTTTTAATTCGCTCACTGTCAATGAGTGTGAGAGAGAGAGAGACTGGTACCGAAGTTTGGTATTGTGACAACACTAACCTACGGTGTACATGTTTCATCAAAATTCTGCCCTCAATTAAACACTTTTTGGGATTATAATCAGTGTCTTCTGAGCCTTCCTACCACCGCTTCCTTAACCAACTCGAGGTGAACTACGACAAACATGTTAAACAATATAAAAAAACATGATAATATACAGACTCGCATCATTTAAATAAATAATAAACTCGGTTTTGAGCTCAAAAGCAGTCGGAAACATTGTATGTTTTAAGACCAACAATATTGGACCCACTCACTTTTACCATATCTAATTTAGCACATATGTTGCTCATGTCATAAAAGCGTCTGCCAAATAAATAAAAGTATTTAATTTGTTTTAAAACTCTCATCTTTTTCATTTAAGGCAGTCATATCGCATACCGCGCTAATGAGCCACACAAAGTCAATAGAAAATAAATTCCTTCACCGTGACAGCCCTACAATTCCCCGTTAAATAAATAAATTAGCATGGTATTGCACTTACCCGCAGTCTGGAGCAGGGCACCAGCGGCAGTCAGGGTCCGCCACTAGCCAGCGGCGCAGCATGAATTCTTCGTACTTCTCCATGAGCGCCCGGTCATTGAGTATCATACGGATGTCGTGAGGGTTGAAGCGTTCAGAGCACTCAGGACAGCTGATGTTCACCCTGCTCTCAGATATCTCGATGCGCAGGTACTGACAAAGGCAGTCGGCGCATGAGCGGTGGTGGCACGTCATGATGTCAGGGAAACGGTCTCGCGTGTGGCGCAGCAGGCACAACGGGCACTCCAGCAGCTCCGAGGTGGAGGCTGAGGACGATGAAGATGATGCGTAGGTCGCACTTGGTACAGAAAGAGCGGAGGCGTGGTCCTGCTGCTGGCACATTTCTGAGTGCACGCTCTCGACGCTGGCAATGCAGTCCACTCCTGTAGGTAACGCCCGGGACTTGCGGGATTTGGAATCCCCACAGCGACGACGGAATAACGACCGCAAAGAGATGCGGCGCTTTTTCGGCGTCTTCCGTACAGAGGGTAGACTGACTGAGGAAGCAGCAGAGGGAAGGTCCCTCTCGGACCCCTGCTGCTGCAGACTCATTTCTCCAAAGGAGGCACTGTGGTTTCCAAAAGACTTGGAAGTTTCTACAGGGAGGGCAGGGGAGGAGGAGGAGGAGGGGGAGGGAGGGGAGAGAGAGGGAAGGGGGGACAGGGTTTTCAGAGGGGAGCGTGAGGTATTAAGACATGGTGGTGAACTCTCCGCGAGCTGCTCCCTTGAGCCGGGCAGTTCAAGCTGGGACACACGTGTCAGTTTGGAGTCACCAGGCTGGGTCTCAACCTGATCTGTAAAAAATAGAAAGAACAGCAGGTAAGAACAGCTAAAATTGCATATCACAAAAGAATGATATTTTATGGAATATCAGCACTATAGAACTCACGATTGAAAATCGTAATATGTGGACTACACTAACAGCTAAAAACACGAAATATGCGTAGTAGGTGAAAAGTGACAGGCTTGCAGGTTTAGAAATATAAACTGTTAAAACTAAGTTTTAAAAATCATTCTAAATTTATTTGAATGATCTGGTCCCAGCTATATTGTTTTTGTGTGCTATTCTGAGTGGCTTTTCGTGTTAGCGGCATAGTTTTCGCTCTTGTTCTGTGTAAAGGCCCCTTCACACGAAGACTGAGGACCCCTCACATTTCCAAACATTGTTGTGGCACATGACTATTTTTAGTCTACAAACGCTAAGTTTTATGTGGCAGGGCTCTAGACTCATCTTTCCCACTGGTCGCATTTGTGCGACCCACTTTCTCAGTTGGATGCACCAACTTACAATTTCGTCGCACCATTTTTTAAAGTAATCATAAAGCCTACAAAACCTTGCATAATGAAAATTTATTTTATGCACTCGCACCAATGCAACCCTGTGAAATTTTACCTCACACGTTATAAAAAAGCGATCGCATTTACGAGCATTTTGGTCGCAGTCTAGAGCCCTGTGTGGACACAAAGTCTAAAATTGACAGTTAACAGAAATGAAAAGATTATAAAGATCACGAAACCATATCTGAACAGTGTGTGACATCATTGAAACTACTGCAGTGAAAGCCACAGACACTACCAACATAGGAAACCTAAGCCAACAGTAGAGTGAGATAAAGAGAACAGAATGAGAAACCTTCTCATCATTCACAGATCAGGTTATCATCTCGCCCTGCCTGCAGGCCTTTCGTTAGCACACCAGAGAAGCTGCCATCTATAAAACATCTGCTCTGCCCTAGAGTACTGTGAGCTCTAGTTTCAAACCTCAATAGTAGTGAGTGATGAATTAGGGTACAAGCCCTTTAGCCAATTCACTCAAAAGATGTGAGGATATTCATAAGATGTGACTTTAGGAGCTACTAATAATACAGTCCCTGCAGGATTTTGTGATTTCTGAATTTAACACATAATTAAACAAACTCGGCAAAAACTTTGGCAACTTGCGAAATGTAGAGATTGTCACAGATTTTCCACATAATTCGGCCAGACATGCCATGTGACGTCATCACATTGCGCATTCTGTCAAAACCTGCTCCAAAAGTCAAGCAGATCTACTCTTATTATAGGGAGATAGAAGGGTCTGTAACACTGACAGTCGGAGAACGCATAACTGCTAACAACACCCATTAGAAAGACTAGCCTCTGACCCTTTCCTGTTTTCCGCTGAAGCAAAGGCGTTAGCATTAGCCGTTATGCTTTTTTTGGCTTAAGGTTGCAGGCTTTCCATCTAGTGGCTTTGAGTCAAGTCAGCCTCACCGACTTGTGTCATGTTCTTAAACAATACGCCTGGAAACAACACAAATCCATCTGATCTACGAAGAAAGCAGCCATGTTTATATCGGTGACCATAAACATTCATCACAATAAACTAAACGCTGATTTCTTAAAAGTTTGAGAAACTCATAAACGTTGTTGTAAACTTTTGGAACATTTGTATGTTATAACAGAGACATGTCCACAACCATAAACATGAAGCGGCGAAATTAAACGAAATGTGATTGGTTGCTTGACCTGTCAGTCAAAATGGCCTCTTGGCCACTTAGTCACCATGAAATCTAACACGAAAATTAGTTTTACACAGTGTTGCAGTGATCATTATAAATGATTTATCTGTGCACACCATTATTTTTTCAAAATTAATTTGCACTTGTAATCTTTAATCAAATATGTTAAGCTCCTCTCCCCCTCTCAACAACAACAACTCTTCACCACATGACGCAAGCAACAAAAAAGAGGTAGGACTATACTCGGTCCAATGGCCAGGCATTTTTAGCCCTCCCCTCCATGCCCAACTTACAACAAAACCAATCAAAAAGGGAAGGGAAAAATAAAGCCCCGCTGAGTTTCACTCGGATATACATCACGATACGGTTTCATGGTGACTTTAAAGAGGCCAAGATTTCCAGACTGTATGAATCTGCTGCATGCCTTTTAATCACAGGAAATCAATAAATAATGTTTTTACAGGTGGTAGTTTTCAAGTAGTATTTTTAACTTTTTTTAAAAAAAACCTTTAAACCTTTAAAATTTTTTTGAATAAAGCCGCTGCAAAAATCAAGCTATTTTGGCCGCAGAAATCACAAAAAAATATCCACAAAATCCTTTAGGTCCTGTCAAAGTACTGGGTATAACAAATCATGGGCTATGGCCTATGTGGAGCAGAACATGCTAAATCAACTGCAATAATAAAAGAAAAACAAAAACGTGGGTTGTGTATTAGCCTTATTAGTGGTATTTTCTAAGGTGAGAATCATGTGTGCGTGACACTTTGGCCCTACAAATGTCTCTGCTACAAACGAGAACGGTAATGAAAAATCAACACAGCAAAAGGTCAAGAAGAGACGAGGACATAATAAAATAATGTCCTTTTCTTCCCTTCTGTGCAAACCATTGCTCTGTGCCAGTTGTTGACATGTTGTCAAAAATAAAGTCTTGCATTGTTATGAGTTAAAGCCAGAAATTTCAAGATCACAGTCTTAGTCAGAGGTTTTTTGTTGTTCTCAATGAAGACATGAAAGATCAAAAAAAGTTGTGTTATTATTTTAGACACATTTTATTTGTCAATACCCTTGACTTGGATGAAGATCAGATCACATTTTATGACAAATTTATTCAGAAAACAATGACATTCCAAAAGGTTTACATACTTTTTCTTGCCACTGTATGAAATATTAATTTGAAACATTACCTCATTTGTAACAAATGCAAACCTTCCGCAAGGAAAACCTGTGAGGGAATATGTAAGGGATTATGTATAGGCAGCCGGTTGTTATCGCAGAAATAAGCCCGACAGTGTGATCAGGGCCCAACGTGAAGCGGAGGGTCTTGTATCACACAAACCCCTTAGCTGTTAAAAAATGCACTGTAACCCACTGCTTCGCAGGGCTTATTGCTTTTATAAAACATTTATTCCATATCCGTAGCAAGGTTTCATAAAATAAAGTAAATATAATGATATTTAGTCTATGTAATGCAGTCAGCCGATATAAATCGGGGTATTTTATAACGGCTTCGAACTCGGCTCAGCCAATCAGAATCAAGGACCAGGACTGAGCATTTTATAATTTGCGATAATAGCTGGCTGCTTTAAAATGATCCTGCTTATTACACGGCTACTTGCCACATGAGAAAAAACTGGACATGAAATGTGAATTTGAAATATTTTATTAGCTAATTTTTACCGAATGCAGACCTTCCGCGAAGGAAAAGCAGTTTACTTTCGGTTTTAAGGTAAGAAATGACATTTAAATGTCACGAGCAGGCAATTTGGTTTAATCTTTTGTAAATATAATATCATACATGTTATTAAAAGACATTTATATTTCTTTTTTGTGTAATATTAAAAAATGATTTGCAGCCATCTGGGTTACTGTGTGTTATTAGTTTTGAGCAGTTGTTATCTGGGAATAACAAACCTGCAAATGTCGCACCTGGCCAATCAGAATCAAGCCTGCCAACGAGCCTTGTAATGAATATAAATACAGGTCCGGGCTTAATTATTTATTTTAATCTTTATTCTACCTAAAGCTAAAAAAAGTTTTGTGCCTCTAACAAGAGCTTCTTCCCATCATATAAAAGGCAACTGAATGCTTCCTTCATCAGACACCTCCATACTCGAACAACTGCGGAAAACTACATTTAAACACGAAAAGACATAACATTTACATGCATATTTACAGCTGGTTTAAAATGACTGAGAAGCTCCGGTAATAATTACTTTACCCCACCTCCCCATAAAACTAATCCCATCCAAATAGGGCTCAAGTCTAGAAGATTTAGGGTGTTTTTTGTGACCTTAGCCAGTAAGAACCCAGAAACACAAAAAACATTCTGAACTAGGGCTGTGCGATTTGGGGAAAATATCTAATTGCGATATTTTTGACAGACATTGCGATTGCGATTTGATTTGCGATTTTAACTTTTCTAATTCAAGCTTCAATTCAATATTGTTGTGTGGAGCACAGTATGGGTATAGTTACCCTGAAAGAAAACAACAAAAATGAAAACATTTAATTGTTTCCATTAAAACCATTACAAAATTAATTTTTGTAGTGTGCTTTGGGCATTATTCAAATAGGGCTTTACTGTTGTTCAATTGGTTCCCAACTTCCAGATTACATCACACCAATAGAATCCAAATACCAGTGTACACTATTATAGTTTCCATTAAAACAAATACAACTCCCATTGTAACCCTTAAATCCATAACATTTTCTATTGTGTTAGTGAATTATTAAAATAGTTCATAGTTTACATACGCTGATTTATTATTGTTTAAGTATGTGGGATTTTTTTAAAACAAGTAAAAAATGTGCTGAATGTTTAATTTCATCCAAGTGAAATTAGCAAAACAGTTAGATAGAATTTACATTTGTTTGAAACGCGGAGCTAGGCGTGAGTTTACACAGGGTGCGCGCGTGCGTCAAGCCTCGTCCATATTGCCAGATGCCCGAGCCGGACTCAAGTACTATAAACGTCATTACGAAACAGGCTGTGTATGCGAGTCAAGTTTAAACGGCTCGTCCGCGAGACGCGCAACACGGGGCAGAGACGCGCGACTATGACAGGCTGTGTGTGCGCGTCAAGTTTAAACGGCTCGTCCGCGAGACGCACAACGCGGGGAAGAGTCGCGCGAGTATGACACAGGCTGTGTGTGCGGTCTTCTGAATTGGACGGTTCTTTAGTATTTATTTGCCTAATGATCGATCTGACTCTGCAGATGCCATAATAACACACACTCTCTCTCTCCTGCCTTCTGTATGTTTGTTTTTTTAATGACGGACGTTTATGCAGTTGGCTGGGGCAGTGCTGATTAGGCATAACGGAGGTGCGCTCACTCAGTTGGTTAGCAAGAATGCCACTCAAAGCGGGCTTGGAACAGACGCGTTTCCTATTTTTCACATCGCTTCCACATCGCAGCCTCTTGCGATTAGCAAATCTCAACGTCTCACATCGCGATTGCGATTTGATTTCGATTAATCGTTCAGCCCTATTCTGAACACTTAAATTGTTAGTTTTACAAATTAGATTTTATACATATTTATTTTACATAAATTAATACATTTTGAAAACATTTTTCATTATAAATCTGAACAACACAGAGTCTGGGAATTGGGAAATCTTCTGATGCTAAACATTTCATCACAGCCCCAATGGAAAAACGTTAGCATTTATCCTATACACCATGAGGAGAGGGAATGTTATAGAAACTAAACAAGCCCATCAATTAATTTTGTGAGGGAAAGAGGTACTTTTTACACTATTGCTCTTTTGGCAGTTAACATTAGGTATTTCTCTCCTCTCTTTTATGATCCAAGACCACACTATTCTGCTGCCTGCCTCCAAACCATACTAGGAATACATGAGCCCTCTTGTGCAAATACATACTTGCACGCTTCCCAGCTGGATTATTTCACACTCTCCATTCAAAACATACAGAAGCATTTGCCCATTTGCTTGAAGAAAGCAGACAGCCTATTGCATATCCACCTTTCCGATCAATGACACCCTTGTATTCAGGCATTGTGGGAAGTTTGAGAGACTGTGATGAACAATCCCACTGCAGCAGCTGGTTTCAAAACTATTTCAATGGGTTGTACTTGTACATGGTTATCAACAAAGTATGTTTTTCCATAAAATTTGAAAGAAGTGAAGAACTTGGGAGGCAATTATGACTATCAGTGTTTCCAAACAGCTTTGCCATCAGTGACTGTTCAGACTGGCTCAAACTCAAGCCAGTGGTTGTGCCAGAAGTTGACACCATACAGTAAGTAGTATATGATGGAAAACACAGTTCCATGTTTTTTATAGAGTTACAGACAAAAATTACAGAATTTGGCAGCTTGTTGAATGATTTGAATAGGGAATGCCTATTTAATATTGGTCATTTTAATTGATGCAAAATATTTAAAATGTGGTAAAATCGTTGCAGTGCAAAGCCTATTGCTTTCTTAAATCCCTCTCAGACACTGAGCAAGTTATCAGGGTTTAAATAGAAGATGCCAAGAATATCACGTGTGTTTATGTAATACAAGGAAACAGAGATAGTCAATTGTTCCAGTATGTTCCCATTAACCTGAAAAGTGTGATAGTGATTTGAACACTAGTCACTAGTTCTGCATTCTCAATGACATTATACACGTTGTAAAAGATGTCAAGTGATCACTGGTCAGAAAGTATGACATTTGACAAAAAGTAGGAGACAAAATCACATAATCTGATACGGAGAGTATCATAACAGACAAAAATAGTGTAGTCTAAACTGGGGCATTGCAAACTGGAGTCTACGTCTACATAGTCTGTTTAGTAATTAAAAGTGCAGCAGGAAAACGGTCAGAAGCTGTATTTTTATATCTCTTCTCATGTCCGCAGTACCTGCATATGCAACAATAGCTCTTCATTTTGATGTTTGGCACTTTTACTATTGCGCTGTCAGACATGCGCACATAAACTTATTATTACATAATACATACATAATACATATGTATGTATTACATAATAATACATACATACATAATAATATTACTTGCATAATATTAGTATTAGTATTTTTTGTCATCTGTGTTCTGTCCTGTTGCACTGTGGAGCTTCTGTCACTATAACAAATTCCTCGTATGTGGAAACATTCTTGGCCAATAAAGCTCATTCTATTCTATTCCATTCCATTCCATTCCATTCCATTCTATTCTATTCTATTCTATTCTATTCTATTCTATTCTATTCTATTCTAGTGTTGTCAAAAGTACCGGTACTTCGGGTCCAAGTCGGTACCTAAAAATAAAAAAGTTGTCGGTACCTAATTTTCACAAGACCCGGTAGTACCGACGTACCGGGTCAACCGGGTACTGATGCTCTGTCTGACAGGTTGTTAGTCGGAAACTTTTTATAGACGCAAAAAGACGTGATGAGCGGATAAACGCGGCTCCGTCCACAAGAGATGCACGCAGAAATACTTCAGATTAAAGTCACATCACGAAGAAAACGAACAGAGTTTTGTTGTGAAAGGAGGAAACATCCGGATTTAAGTTAACAAGTTCAAGCGGTAAGTTTCAAATTCTGTTCGCGTTTGCATTATGAACGTTGTAGCATATGTTAAGTTAAAGGTTACGTTAAAACAAATGTCCCTGTTTGCGTGTTAATTTGTTAGCGCCAATGCTAATCCAGTCAAGTGTCCTTATTAACCATTTAATGCTTTTATAACTGTAATGGGGTAAAATAAATGGGAGGACAGGATGGGGTTTACAGTACCTATTTTATATTGGCCTATCTGAAATCTATGTGCTAGAAAACTAGCATAATAACTGCATGACTAGCAATGTGTATGTCTTGGATAGATAACTCTATTAGGTTTAAAAAGCCACATTTAAACTAAAGAAAAATCTATCTGTTGCATTTATTATTTTAATTACCTTAATGCAAGTAATCTTGTGTAAATGCAGTATAAAAACTGAGGTTTGTTCTAATATTGCATATGCATGTTTGTTCAGTCAGTTGACTTACTGAAGTTTATTCTATTTGTCTTCTACAGCAGCAGACTGATATGGAGGACTAAACCTGCAAAAATTATAAATAAATAAATGTATAAATAAATAAATATATAAACGAATAAATGTAATAATATGAAAATAAATAAAGGAATGAATGGTTTGATAAAACAAAATAATTCGTTTTAGCTATTATTGATCTTAGCTTTAACTTTTCTTTTCATTTTTTAAATTGATTTATTATTTTTTGTGTCCATTTTTAATTATTTTTAATTATTATTATTTTTTAGATTATTTTATTTATCATTTCCTTTTATTTTTACATTTATTTATTTATACGTTTATTTATTTTTATATTTATTTATTATCGCATGTATTTATTTCCACTTTTATTTATTTATTCTTGTATTTATTCTTACTTTTCTGTGTCTTGTATGATAATTAGATGGGTTGGTCTTGCCTACTATTGGTTCAGCGTAGATTGAAGCGTTTGATCGATTACTCTTGACTTGTTTTGGACTAACGTCACGTCACTCACTGATCGTTTGCTTCGTGTATAACGTTAAGTAACTATGGCGGGCGCACAATTAGCTAGAGAGTTACAGCATTTAGCCAATGAAGTCGATAACCATGCATCAAATGACTTGTGTCATTCAGATTAGATGCACTTATTGATGATTTATTACAGATTGACGGCGAGATAAATGACAAAGTTCTCCCTCGGTTGTTAGCCTCTTTGCAGCACATTCAAAGTCTGTGCGAGTCAGAGGGTGCTATGCTATGGTGGCGTTACAGTTCAACTGGTGAAAATCATAAAGCACAAAATGTAATAAGGTTTAACTACACAGATGACTTGTAAACCGAAGTCGCAAGCTAACGCTTTGTCAAAGTGATAGTTTAAGCAGCCTTTCGGTTAGAAAAAGCGTAAAGATTTAATGTAACATGATGTAACATAATGTAAATGAATTGAGACATAGTGAACTTAAGTCACAAGTTAACACGGTAGTAATGAGCATCGTTCTTTCACTACAGGGGCCATCAAATGGAAACCATTCCTTCTAAAAAGACGTGGTTACTAAACGGTACTCGTAAACTACATTCCATAAGAGATAAATAACACAGAGGTCACAAGTTAAAACGGGCATATTCCCTTGATTCATCCAGCTGCATATTGTTGTGTGACATCTTGATATTATTGCAAAGATCCGCAGCAGCTAGCATTGCGAAATAGCTTAGTGTGATTGTTACCGTAGTGACACGCTGCCTCGCTTTATTGTATGGGTACGAATCCCGTGTCAAATCGCTTTATTTATTTTTTCACCTCGCTTCAGCCGTTACGGGCGATCATACCAATAATTTGCAATCTTAACAAGAATGTCAAAATCATGTAACAAGAAGTCTGTGTTTATTAGACATCTTAATATCAAGTCGTCTTGTGCTTTCAGAATCGACGAATCTGCTGAGGTCGTTCATGCACCTCTTTGGCAGAGGACCTGTAACCGGAACTTGGTCACCACTTTAGCACCCCCTGACTCGCACAGATTTTGAAGAACTTTGTCATTTATCTCTCCGTCAATCTGTAATAAATCTCAATAAGTGCATCTAATCTGAATGACACATAGTCATTTGATGCATGGTTATCGACTTCATTGGCTAAATGCTGTAACTCTCTAGCTAATTGTGCGCCCGCCATAAACGTTATACACGAAGCAAACGATCAGTGAGTGACGTGACGTTAGTCCAAAACAAGTCAAGAGTAATCGATCAAACGCTTCAATCTACGCTGAACCAATAGTAGGCAAGACCAACCCATCTATTATCATACAAGACACAGAAAAGTAAGAATAAATACAAGAATAAATAAATAAAAGTGGAAATAAATACATGCGATAATAAATAAATATAAAAATAAATAAACGTATAAATAAATAAATGTAAAAATAAAAGGAAATGATAAATAAAATAATCTAAAAATAAAAAATAATAATAATTAAAAATAATTAAAAATGGACACAAAAAATAATAAATCAATTTAAAAAATGAAAAGAAAAGTTAAAGCTAAGATCAATAATAGCTAAAACGAATTATTTTGTTTTATCAAACCATTCATTCCTTTATTTATTTTCATATTATTACATTTATTCGTTTATATATTTATTTATTTATACATTATTTATTTATAATTTTTGCAGGTTTAGTCCTCCATAATCTGAACGCAAAGTCTAAGCATGCGTTTAGGAAGTAGTCTTTTAGCATGAAATGTAAAGCAAGACACAACACATGTTCTTCACATTAGTTTTTCCCTACACATGTAGAGAGTGGCATATATCACTTAGTCCCATGAAATTTGGTACAGCACATCATGAACAGTCTTAGACACAATGTTGAGTGATACTTTGTCAATCAGCAGTTCACGCTTTATTATGGCGTAATGTTGTAAACGAATCTGTAAATCTGTCACCAGGTAAATGTAGAACGTAGTACCACAAAATTCATGTGGTGGAGCATGGAACGACTCCAGCGACTAAGAATAATCAATGAGGGTCACGTGAATGTCTGCCACTAAGAGGTTAGAGAAAAAAAGTCTCCGCGACTCTGAAAGTCTCCCTGTGATTCAACAACAGACACACATTAGGCCCATATCGTGGTCTAAACCAATCAGAGATAGTGAAGGGCGGACCGCCCCTCTGATTGGCCGTGGTCCAGATTTTCCTGTAGTGTGTGTACCAGAGGTCGTGTTAACCGAAAATTCTCTGTCATTGACAAAAAATGTTTACCAGTGACGGAAAAATCTGAAGGCCGTCGTCCGTCGCAGCTATTTTGACGGATTACAATGAGGGCAATTTGTAACTCCCCGTTTCCCTTCATTAGAGTGTGATATGCTCGCGAAGGGACGTGCGTGTTTTCACCGTCATTGTTACTGACTAGACATATGTGATGCGATCTGAGAAAACCCGTCGGATGTCGCGCTGAGACGCGGGAAAGACAGTTCACCTATCAACATGAAGAATGAAGGAGTATCAATGCACATTTCCCGCCAGTCCTGTGTAAACTACGGCATGCAAAGTTTTTTTCATACAATGTTTTCGTGAGATGGCGGAGCTCCCCGTCTGCAGCACCGGGAGTTATCGCTGCTCATGCGAGCCGGACCGCGATCGCAAAACATACAAGGGATGATCAAAAGTCCAGACACTATGCACATGATAAACAAGGTAAAACTTGCTTCACTGCTTATTAGTTGTTGCCGTAATGTTTGCTAGTTTCCTTGTGTAGTGATAACGGCAGAGCTCTCGTTCTTTAAGTGTGCCCTGCACCATTTTCCTTACTTTTGTTTTATTCAAACGGTTTTGTACAGTATTTTTATAGACTTCAACACTAGGAAATGTTTTTTATTAAATTGTTATTAGAGTTCTTTTACCACTGTAAAGTGACTTTTACTTGTGATACTGGACTGTTGTGCTTTTATTTTCATCACTTAACTTTAAACCCGTTTTTCTCCAAATTCCGTTCCTGAAAATCCTAGCGCTTCAGCCGACCTCAGCCATAACTTTTGTTACATACTACAATGAGCAAAATAAAAACTGATTTGGAAAGGGCTTGGTATCAAAAACTGTAATATATAAATTTGCACCATGTGTTGGGTTTTCCCAATCGAATCACATATGAACATAAACATTAAAACATTAAATATATAGATGAATATAAACAACAACGGCTTTATTGGGCATTCAGTTGTATTAAAATACAACAAGTTCCGAGACGCAAGTACAGCGTGATGACGTCACGAACATACTAATTACCACCTAACGCCACCTTGCACCATAGTGACGGGTAATAATAGATTATGACGGATTTTTTACGAGCCTGTCAGTCAAAATGACGGACAATAAAAAAGTCTAGCGCAACCTGGTGTGTACGTGTGAAAATGCGTGTGCTGCAGTCAGACAGAGAGAGGTGAGGAGCCTATAGGCCCGTCAATTAAACAGAGTGGATGTAGCACGGATGAGGAGAGAAGCTGAAAAGAACGATTGACAACTTTTTCGTGAATAATGTTAAGTTAAGGCCTGATCGGAAAATCATAAGCAATGCTCTGACATAGAGCCATCAACCTCCCAGGTTATGTCAAGCCCTGGTCCATTTATCTTGAGATGTTTTAAGTTTCAGTTCAGTGAAGCACTTTAAGCACCAACACTTTTTCAGTAAGTTACCTTTCTTGTAGAATTGTGCTTCAAATAAAGAACTTTATGTTGACCAGATTGTTAGTTAATCATTTACAAGTCAATTTTGCCTATATGGACAGTGATTTAAAAAAAAAAGAACTGCTAAAACTGCGGTGTTAAATGCGATGCGGTCGAAAATTTGGGTGCACCTAACTTTTGTGCTGGTGCACCTAAGAAAAAAAGTTAGGCGCACCAGTGCAACCAGTGCAAAAAGTTAGTCTAGAGCCCTGATGACCTTACTTGTTATCAGCTTATTAAGCAAAACCGGAGTAAGACGCACTCATTGTTTTGTTCTGTGGTTTAAATAGCCCAAATACTATGTTCTCGTAATGGGATAAGAATAACTTTCAAGGATTCCATCTCTTCAATAGGTACCGGTTGAGTTGGTCATATGACAGAAATAAACCATCCAGAATGAAACCAAAACGATTTGAAAACTCAACCGCTGACAGTGTTAACCATTCGCATGACACACCTACCTCGTTTAACCAGTGCTGTATGCTGTTAGATATGCCATATCAACATTATTGTAATTCTTTCTGGTAAATGGATTATTTCCCAACCTTGAACGCTGAATATGAGCAGTACCATAATGTAAAACAATAACAACAGACAAACAGTCACAACAGACAAACAGTCAAAACTAGCGATGTTCCCTGTCCAAGTAAGGGGTCCATGTCTAGATAAGGGGTCTCAGAGAGTTCATGTAAACAGTGCAGCAGTAAATTAAATCTGCAAGCGCCTTGCAGATTTTCATTGACTGTGTGTAAATCCTTTGACAGTAAACAAACACACACGGTGCCCCAGGGGCAACAGAGAAAAACTTTTTTTTGAACATTGTTTCCTTATCACATGAACAATCTTTAACTAGTTAGAACTAGGGATGGGTGATATGGCCCTAAAACTCTATCACGATAAAAATGACATCCATAACTCCATCCACAGCTGTTTTTTGCGTCAAGTGATAGTAGCTGCATGTAGTCTAGACCCTCAGAAAAACAAATATTATCAAAAAGTAAAACTTACCCCAAATCAAACAGCTCCTAAAATATACCAACAGTATTTTTGTAAATATAAAATATAATAGTGAAATTCGACTTCAAAAGGTTGTAGTAAAGAAAAGTTAAATGAACTAAAGCTCAATAAACACATCATGTCATACCTAAAACTGTATATCGTCGCTGTCGGGAGGAAACCTCCTATGTCCAAATTTGGTCAATTTCATATTTTTTCACAAATCGATGCTATTGGTCAGTCCCCATTAGGCATGTGCCGGTATCAAATTTCCATGCTGTGATTAATTGATTAAGGTTTCGTCGCGGTAAACAGTATTATCGCAGTATTCAATTCTATGAGAAATGCAGGTTGAAAATATAAACCAACTTCAGTGTTTTCCTCTTAATAACAACTTTATTTTAAATAATAAAGAGAACCTCCAACATTTAAATACAAATAAATATAAATAAAACAACACACAGTAATGATGTATAAAGCGAGTTTATTCAAACAGAATAAAGTGCAAACTGCAAAAGAACAACTTTTGTTAACTGCTTTTAAATATACTTATGTCTGTACAACGCTAGTACTACACTTCATATTATTATTATTATTATTATTATTATTATTGTTTGAATAACAAGCCAAGCCAGTGTGTTAACTATTATAGCAAGCTAAACATTTATAAACAGCAAATTCACTCGCACTTTGTGACAGTGTATGACTTTATTGCGTTCCATCAACGTATAATTAAAATAATTATTCTGCCACACTGTCAAATTTCATTACTCGGTTTACTTTTAACCCAAAATATTTCCAAACCTCAGACTTCACCCTTTTAGAAGGGGGATAAATCGTCGGCAGCGTTCCTCCTTCCGCCATGCTTACCCTCCGTGTGGTACTGTTTACATCAGAGTGCGCACGCGTCTTTTGCGCACGCACGCACACACACGTAGGCATCTCCACATGGGGAATGGGATTGTTTAGATAAGAGTGCGCATTCCTACACAGCATGCACGCAGTGTACTTTTATCCGGTTGATGAAAAATATACAAATACGCATTCTAAAAATCCAAATGCTGATCTATATATTTTCGCGGTATTTGAAAGTGCCCGTGATAACATCGCGCGAATCCATTACTGCGGTTAATCGCATTACCGAATATCAGCACATGTCTAGTCCCCATGTGGGTCTGTTATTTTTACAAATTATTAACCAATCTAAAGTGTTGAAAATAGCTTGAGAGCAAATCTCTTAACTCGATTGGACACTTCAACTGTCTGAGAAGTCTCGTAACTCCACCTCTTCTTCACTCCGCGGGAGCCTCTCGGCATTAAGTCTCCTGATTGAAAGTTTTCTTAGACAATAACGAGTGAAAATAGTTAGGTTAGATACATTTGAGTAGGCCTGTTTTGTTAAAAATCGATAGCTGTAATGCTTCGGTGCAGAAGGAAGCCCGTGAGCCACGAAGGTAAGTTTGCAAGCAGATTCGGCTAATTTCCGCCTATTAGACAGCCTAGTCAGCTCATCGTTTTTTGTATTACATCTTCATAAACTCTATTTTAAAGGATTAAGAACTATAAGTGATGTATGTAACCACAGTCGTTAGCTTTGGTTAACTATTGAAGCCTTTTCTCTTGTCAAGACGCTCAACGCGACCGCCAACTTTATATGCGTGCAGATTAATTTCTGCCTATATTAGACAGTCTGTTTAACGTTTTATTTTGGTATTGCATCACTCATAGCTCTATATTTAAAATAGAGTTTAGGAAGATGCATGTAACAACGATCATTAGCTTTCATTAGCTCTTAAAGCCTCATCTCTTGTCAAAAGGCTCAACGCGACCACAGATTTTGATGAACACTGCTGGCAGCAGCGACGTCTGTGTCCGTACCATTCTAATCAATGACAGCGTAATCACGTATCTCCCTGCTCCCAAGTCATAAACCTTGTATCTCCGATTAAACATGGTTTTGGGAGGTACACAATAGTATATGATATCAATATAAAGTATAATACCAACTTTAACGATACAGTGTTTAATAACAAAAAATATGCTGTTTTTTTAATTTCCTGAAAAATAATGGTTTTGGAGATGCGAGGATTCCGGCCGACAGCAACGACATATTCTATTGTTGGGTGGAAACAATCGATCACATCATGCTGTCAATCACTCTCTCTCTTGAACTGTGTGAACCTTCTCTTTTCACAGCAACATACACTGAATCTGTCTATGACTCGCGCTACAGAAAGAGAACAGAAAAATGCGGATAAAAGAAATCTAATTAAATAATCCATGCTTTTATATGCACTCATATACTTATATGCGCTCATAAACGTATTTAAAATAACGTAATACAAACTCGCATTTTGTACTGTATGTGAACAGGCAGCAGTGCTGTGCACACTGTGTTGCTATGAAAGCACATGTGGGCGTGAGCTGCGCACGGGACGCTCCGTTCATCCTGTATATAGGCAAGAAATCGTATTAAACAATTTGCGCACGCGCGCATAACATCTAACGTAGTGTTGTCACGGTACCAAAATTTCAGTAGTCGGTACCAATACCAGTAAAATTCCACGGTTCTCGGTACCAATTTCGGTACCAAAGCAAATCACCAGTACATGCTAATTGAAACACAATTTTATTAATCAAGCTCATTGTTAATATAAATGTATAAAAAGCAATGCCATTTTGTATACATGAAGTATAAGTTAATTGTTGCTGAAACTGTTGTGTGCTCACTGGGGTCTTTCATGCTGATGAACATCCTCCTCAGTCTGCTGCTGTAGAAGACAAATAGAATAAACTTCAGTAAGTCAACTGACTGAACAAACATGCATATGCAATATTAGAACAAACCTCAGTTTTTATACTGCATTTACACAAGATTACTTACATTAAGGTAACTGTATATTAAAATAATAAAAGCAACAGATAGATTTTTATTTAGTTAAATGTGGTTTTTTAAACCTAATAGAGTTATCTATCCAAAACATACACATTGCTAGTCATACAGTTAGATGCTAGTTTTCTAGCACATAGATTTCAGATAGGCCTATATAAAATAGGTACTGTAAACCCCATCCTGTCCTCCCATTATTTTACCCCATTACAGTTATAAAAGCATTAAATGGTTAATAAGGACACTTGACTGGATTAGCATTGGCGCTAACAAATTACCACGCAAACAGGGACGTTTGTTTTAACGTAACCTTTAACTTAACATACAGTATGTACAACATTCATAATGCAAACCCGAACAGAATTTGAAACTTACCGCTTGAACTTGTTAACTTAAATCCGGATGCTTCCTCGTTTCACCACAAAACTCTGTTCGTTTTCTTCGTGATATGACTTTAATCTGAAGTATTTCTGTGCGCATCTCTTGTGGATCGGAGCCGCGCTTATCCGCTCATCACGTCTTATTGCGTCTATAAAAAGTTTCCGACTGACAACCTGTCAGACAGAGCATCAGTACCCGGTTGACCCGGTACGTCGGTGGTACCGGGTCTTATGAAAATTAGGTACCGACAACTTTTTTATTTTTAGGTACCGACTTGGACCCGAAGTACCGGTACTTTTGACAACACTAATCTAACGAATGTTTAAATAAATACTTTTAGCCAAACTAAATGTTGTGGTGTAACGTATTATGACTATCAACGAATACTTAACAAACAAATTAAATAAAACGAAAGTGAAACTAAACATTAACTCGGATGCATCTACAGTGCCAACCTAAACGAGATTTAGAGCTCGTCTTTAGTGCAAACTCTTTCTCAGCTTCACGTCCGCCCTCCGCTATACCCGTTTTCGCTTCACATATGAGCTGTGAATGGGTCTCACAAAAAAATACGTCATCAACTAGAATTATCGTTTATATCGCGGGAAGACCAATTCCTATCGTGTGGGGAAATTCTACCGGTATATCGCAAACGATATCATAAAACGTCCCATTTTAAACAGAGGATCACTAATGCCTAGCAGCATACATCCAAATTTGTTATGTTATGTCTAGCAAGCACTCATAAAAGTCAATTGTGTAAATGAAAAAATTGATAATTAAATTAATGTTTTCATTGTGATGTGTGCAGTTCTTTGGGTTAGGAAAAAAATCTTCTTATAAAGAACATTACATGGCTTGTCACAATGAAGCATGTTTAGAATAAAAAAGTTCATATTATATATATATATACATATATATATACATATATACACTCACCTAAAGGATTATTAGGAACACCATACTAATACGGTGTTTGACCCCCTTTCGCCTTCAGAACTGCCTTAATTCTACGTGGCATTGATTCAACAAGGTGCTGAAAGCATTCTTTAGAAATGTTGGCCCATATTGATAGGATAGCATCTTGCAGTTGATGGAGATTTGTGGGATGCACATCCAGGGCACGAAGCTCCCGTTCCACCACATCCCAAAGATGTTCTATCGGGTTGAGATCTGGTGACTGTGGGGGCCATTCTAGTACAGTGAACTCATTGTCATGTTCAAGAAACCAATTTGAAATGATTCGAGCTTTGTGACATGGTGCATTATCCTGCTGGAAGTAGCCATTAGAGGATGGGTACATGGTGGTCATAAAGGGATGGACATGGTCAGAAACAATGCTCAGGTAGGCCGTGGCATTTAAACGATGCCCAATTGGCACTAAGGGGCCTAAAGTGTGCCAAGAAAACATCCCCCACACCATTACACCACCACCACCAGCCTGCACAGTGGTAACAAGGCATGATGGATCCATGTTCTCATTCTGTTTACGCCAAATTCTGACTCTACCATTTGAATGTCTCAACAGAAATCGAGACTCATCAGACCAGGCAACATTTTTCCAGTCTTCAACTGTCCAATTTTGGTGAGCTCGTGCAAATTGTAGCCTCTTTTTCCTATTTGTAGTGGAGATGAGTGGTACCCGGTGGGGTCTTCTGCTGTTGTAGCCCATCTGCCTCAAGGTTGTGCGTGTTGTGGCTTCACAAATGCTTTGCTGCATACCTCGGTTGTAACGAGTGGTTATTTCAGTCAAAGTTGCTCTTCTATCAGCTTGAATCAGTCGGCCCATTCTCCTCTGACCTCTAGCATCAACAAGGCATTTTCGCCCACAGGACTGCCGCATACTGGATGTTTTTCCCTTTTCACACCATTCTTTGTAAACCCTAGAAATGGTTGTGCGTGAAAATCCCAGTAACTGAGCAGATTGTGAAATACTCAGACCGGCCCGTCTGGCACCAACAACCATGCCACGCTCAAAATTGCTTAAATCACCTTTCTTTCCCATTCTGACATTCAGTTTGGAGTTCAGGAGATTGTCTTGACCAGGACCACACCCCTAAATGCATTGAAGCAACTGCCATGTGATTGGTTGATTAGATAATTGCATTAATGAGAAATTGAACAGGTGTTCCTAATAATCCTTTAGGTGAGTGTATATTAATTTAAAAAACTGTATTTAAAAGAATCTATTTTAAATACAGTTTATTAACAAAAGTTAACCTTTAACCAGTTAAATTCAATTAAATTTATGCACTGTTGCAACACAGAGGATTATTAGGCCATAAACAACATGTACCAGTTCATTCAGTCTCATTTTGACTCAATTGACTCGTTAAGTAAAGGGAGTGTTCATTCAGTACATTCAACCAATGAAAGGGCTCCGTTACTGTGTACATTCGAACGCTATTGGCTCAGCACCTGCGCACATACATAACGCTGCAATAATGTCTTGCTCGATAGTGGGATTCATTCAATGCATTCAGTGAACCTTAGTTTTCAAAAAGACATCTCACATAAACTGTAGTACATTTCTTTAATCATGCAAGCATCTTACATACAAGGTTCAATATTTTAATGTGCACACAAACTCACTTCATTACATCTCTAATCTGTACAGGGCAGCGCTGGTTTGTTTCATAAGCACCAGCTCATGTTAGCAGATATGTTAACGATGGATATAAAAACGTTTGTGCTTGAGTTTCGAAGTAACTCGCTTGCAATTGCGCCTCAAGTTTGTTTTGTTTAACCGGCGATTGCGAAAAAAAATAAGACACTTGATAAACCGCGTGATGACAACTCGAGGTTAGTTTCACCTTTGTTTCCGCTTCCAGTAGGGATGTAACGATTCACCGTGAGCCGGTTGAAAATCGGTTATAATGAGTGACGATTCAATTCGGTTGAGGCTTGAACTGAATCGCAATACATTCTTTGAACAGCAGGGGCCGCTATTTTCACTGCAAACCTAAACGTGGATGCTGATATTTCTTAAATGCAAAAAAATCCAAGAAAAGCACAGACAGTATTAGTTTGTTTATATTAAAGAGACTTTTTCTATTATTAATTTGTTATAAAATCGCAGTTTACTTTTGTTATTTGAAATAAAACATTATTTTATTATGCAAAGAAACGTAAAGCATTTAAGAAATAATGCAAGGGAAGTTGTTCATTTCTAATTTGTTTCAACTCATTTTTTTTAAATAAATCGTGAGTAAATCGTGAATAAATCGCATCGTGAGATCAGAATCGTGAATCGCATCTCATCGTGAGCTGAGTGAATCGTTACATCCCTAGCTTCCAGTAATGTTTTCCTCCTCATGTCGAGTTTTCGTTGCCAAGTGCAGTATGAAATGGACTTTGTACTTTGACGCGCATGATAAAAGCTGTACGCTGACTGACTGTTGTTGCGTTTATTTCTGCGTTCTGTTAGACTGTAAGATTAATCCATATCGAGTCAAAATGCCAATAGCTTATCATCATTTTTGAAAAACATTCTATCACGATTCGATATGATATTGTTTATCAGCACAGCCCTAAACCACCTGTATGTTAAACAAGAATAAAGCAATCAAAATATGAATCCCTAAAATCCATTTCATTCTGCATATACCTTCAATCTACGTTTCTCACATATGGAAGCCATTTCATTTCGATTCCCTCATATAAAGCAGCAGCCAACAGGCATAAAGACTAGCTGATGTGAATGAGACATTGGGAGATTAATAGGGCTGGAACTGTACTGTCTGACTCCAAGGAGCCATGTAAACTAACAAAGTGGCTAAGAACTCCTTGAATCATTTACCTAAAACGAAAGGGCTCAGAAAGTCATTTAAAACACAGACCGTGAGCCAAATACCATCTGAGTGCAGTACAGTCTAAAGGATTCCACACCTCTTCCCATTTTTCTGCCTTCCGCCCTCTTTCCCAGTCAGCTGAGGCCCGGGAGGAAACGATGTCAGCAGCAAGGCATTTTGTAAGGCTGATTTTAGCCTGCCTGTGTTGTGTTCACAATGAGAGCAAATAAGCTTCTCTTCATCAGCACAATTACTGATTATGCCAGCAGGAGACAGCTCAACTTCTCTAAGGATGGCTTGCCACTGTCTCCGAGTCCGAACACACATACACAGATCTCAGATGAGTATGAAGGCAGTGCAGTGGGATTTCTGTAATGTGCTTATTAAAGCAATTGGTAGCAATCTTTAGCAAGCTCAGACTTCCTTACAGTGACAACATACATTTAGAACACACCTGACATCTATCCTCTTGCTTCCTCAATGTTTTACCTGGTTTTGGTTACACTAATATCTATACTGGACACAAAGCTTTGTGTCCATTACAGCCAAAAACCCAGATCTGGTTTGCAAACTGTTGTCAGCTGAGCAGCTAAAATAAAAGGCTTATTCAAGTGCACTTTGATCCATTTTCATTTAACCACGAAAGATGATAGAGCTGGATAAAGAAGGACGCGGTCTCTTGACATGTCTTCACCACAAAACTTCAAATGCTATTAGATTATTAATGATAATCTTAAACTACAATTTATTTTATTATTAAGTTTATTTATTTTATTTAGCCTTGTTGTGCAAGTTCTCTGGAGCTTGTGCAGAGGCAGCAGCTTTTGCCAGAGGGGAACTGGAATCCCCTGGTTGGGCCTGGGTTCTCCTGAGGTTTTTTTTCTCGATTAGAGTTTTGGGTTCCTCGCCACCGTTTGCATACTGTTTTTGCACTATCTGCCTGACCGGGGGGGCTGCTTTAGAATTTTAAAGTTTTACTTAATTAATATTGCATATAGGAATTTATTATCTGTTATATTTGACCTGTGCTTCTCTCTCCTTTATCCTAAATGTGTGCTCTCACTGAGCGTGTGTGTGTGTGCGTACTTGTCTGTGTACGTACGTGTGTGTGTGTGTGTGTGTCTGTGTGTGTGTGTGTGTGTGTGTGTGTGTGTGTGTGTGTGTCTCTGTGTCTGTGTGTGTTGGTGCGTGTTGTGTGTGTGGAGTGTTTTGTGTGTGGGTGTGTCTGTCTTCTGTGTTTTCAACCTTTTCTTGTTTTTGCAGGTACAACTTTGATTGTTTTGCTTGTAGTCAATGTGTCTCATGTACAGCTGCTTTGTAACAATGAAAATTGTAAAAGCGCTATATAAATAAAGTTGAGTTGAGTTGAAAGAGCACACATCATACTTAACAAGGACATGTGTAGCTATGACCAGCACTGTGTTGTTCAATGGCCTTTATGCAATATTTACCGACTAAAATGACCTCTGGCTACCAGGTGACGAATGTTCCAAGAGACAAAATAAAACCAAAATAGCTTAGCATCCCGTGTGTTTACAGAAAGAACAGTGGTGTTGAACATCAACAAACTGGGAGGTAAATAAACCAGTAGTAAACCAAATGTTGCAACGCTACTAACTTAAATACATTTGTCAGAAGGGAGAAAGTACCTCAGTTGTTTGCAAAACAGTGTGCAAAACTTTAGCAATAATAAACACACCCTCCTCAAAGCTTGTGTCTAACTCACACCATATCTACACCAGACGACCGGCGCAATGAGACAAGACAAAAGACATTAGAAACATATTAGAACCCATTATAATTTTACATTTTGTCCACACTGGATGCGGCCCGGCATTAAGAACAAGTACCTGCCGCGTCTGTCACGTCCGGTGTAGACATGGTGTTATAACAGACCTGCAAACTTAATTTTAGTTAAATCAATTTGTGCAAGTTCATGTAAAACTTGACTTTTTTATTTTACATTCTTAAGTTTCTTAAGTTAGTTCGTTTCTTAAGTAAAGTACTCAAGAAAGTAACTAACCTGGAGACGCTGCTATAGTTTGAGTGGCTAATCTAAAAGGAGCCTCGTTCTCAGATCCTGAATGAAGGTGTTACGTCTGTGAGCTGCTCTGTTTGTTCTCTCTCTGTTTTCGCTTTCACAGACACCACTTTCACAGACGCCGCCATTGGTCCACGAACATACCTGTTCCCGCCCCTCTCGTGCGACGTCATCACCCGGTCTTCCAATCAATGATCACTACCCTATAAAAGAGTCCTTCCGACTACCCGCTACAGATCTCTGTCTTGCTTTGCCACTTTGTTTTGACTGCACAGTTTGTTACATCCGTACGTTAAACGGTTAACCCTGTCGTATATACATGTTATCCCCTTTGTATACTTGGAGAGAAGTGGACGGGTAAGAATATCAGGTGACGTACATTTCGCAACATGCAGATTAATATATATTTTGTATTAGCTCATTAGGTAAGGAGCGGGTGCCAACCATTGTACGTTTTTCATTTTGGTTAGATAGTATAGTTTACTTAAGGAGTCTCAGACGCTGAAGATCTTTTTGTTTTCTCGCTTTATTTGGTTGTGGGTTAGGTAGCTAGAGAAATATATGAGGATTAGATTGGGTTCGTTTTTTGTTTTTTTTCTTTGCTGTAGCAACGCCGCTTCTTTCCTTCTCCCTTCCTTGTAAATTCTGTACATATTGTAAATAAATCATTTGTTTTTGCATCGTATCTTTGACTCGTTTGTCCATCTGACACACTGGAAAAACATTTTAATATTAAGTGTTTACGTTCCTATACCCCTAGACATATGGGACGTAACAGAAGGACAGAGATTAAAACGTCAGCAACGTATCTGATCCACAGACTGCCAGTTCAGCTGGCCTCCCTAGGTCATTCAGCAGAAAGATTTAGCTTCAATTGATGAGTGCTATACAGAGCTCTTCTATATATGGCAACTGTACGCTATGTCTGTTAAACACACTATAAAAACTGTGTGTGTGTGTGTTTGTGTGACCATGTCTGAAGCATCTATAACATTCATTTAAAAAACTGTCAAGTCCCCCAGTCAAAAGAATAACATTCATGTGGCTTTCATAGCAGCACTTCACATGCTGTCAAATTCCCCTGGTCTCTGGATGCAAAGTGTCACTCAAAAGTGAAAGCACTGCATTGAGATTTATTTGCAGCTATTAGAAAATGACAGTTTTCATGAAAATGTACATTAATTCATTAGCTGGTGGCTAAAATCAACTTACGGCTAAAATCAGCTTACATATTGCCGCTGTCGGGCGGAAACCTCCTATGTCCAAATTTGGTCAATTTAATATTTTTTCACAAATCGATGCTATTGGTCAGTCCCCATGTGGGTCTGTTATTTTTACAAATTATTAACCAATCTAAAGTGTTGAAAATAGCTTGAGAGCAAATCTCTTAACTCCATTGGACACTTCAGCTGTCTGAGAAGTCTCGTAACTCCACCTCTTCTTCACTCCGCGGGAGCTTCTCGGCATTACGTCTTCTGATCGAAAGTTTTTCAGACAATAACAAGTGAAAATAGTTAGGTTAGAAACATTTGAGTAGGTCTGTTTTGTTAAAAATCGATAGCTGTAATGCTTCGGTGCAGAAGGAAGTCCGTGAGCCACAAAGGTAAGTTTGCGAGCAGATTCGGCTAATTTCCGCCCATTAGACAGCCTAGTCAGCTCATCGTTTTTTGTATTACATCACTTATAGTTCTTAAACCTTTAAAATAGAGTTTAGGAAGATGTATGTAACCACAGACATTAGCTTTGGTTAACAATTGAAGCCTTTTCTCTTGTCAAGAGGCTCAACGCGACCGCCGACTTTATTTGCGTACAGATTAATTTCCGCCTATATTAGACAGGCTGTTTAACGTTTTATTTTGGTATTGCATCACTCATAGCTCTAACGTTTAAAATAGAGTTTAGGAAGATGTATGTAACCACAATCATAAGCTTTAATTAGCTCTTAAAGCCTCACCTCTTGTCAAAAGGCTCAACGCGACCGCAGACTTTGATGAACACTGCTGGCAGCAGCGACGTCTGTGTCCGTACCATTCTTATCAATGACAGCGTAATCTCGTATCTCCCTGCTCCCAAGTTATAAACCTTGTATCTCCGATTTAACACAACATTTCTCCAAAACCATGTTTATGTTGGTACACAACAGTATATGATAGCAATATAAGGTATAATACCAACTTTAACGATACAATGTTTAATAACTCAAAAAATATGCAGTTTTTTTTAACTTCCTGAAAAATAATGGTTTTGGAGATACGAGGATTCCGCCCAACAGCGACGATATGTTATAATGGTACCGTCGTCTTCCCCTTAAACAAAAAACAGATTTTTTTATTTTTCAATGTTTTCAATAGGAATGGTTCACTTATTCTTTATTTACAGTTAAAGCATTGTAGTAATTATTTCAGTGGTAGAACAACTCTTAACACGACAAATTCTACTGCCACTGCTACCTGAGCAGCCTCATTGCGGCTACAACCACACTCTGAAAAGTCTGTGTTCGGGTTGGTACACTCAGCCCTGCCCATCCCCTGCCTGCAGAGGAGTGCGACATGATTGTGGTGAAACGGATCGCAGATGATCCGTACGGATCGTGTTCTACGGTTCAGAATGCATGTGACCCACGGATTAACTGCAAGTTTATTCATCATAGATTAAAACAGTTGCGTGCAACGCGCTTGCTCGCTCACCGGTATCCCAAGTACAATGACATGACGAGTACAATATGAAAAATCCAAACGCATATTTTAACTTAAGCCTCTGCGTAAAGTAGGGATGCACCGATACCGATACCAGTATCGGCCCGATACCAAGCTCATGTATTCATACTCGTAATGACACACCGATACCAAAGACCGATACCTCACGTGACATACATAGAGCCCTATGATTTCCGCAATGTGGAAAACGCGGATGGAATAGAGGAATCCAGGCATAAAAACAGAATTTGCTGTACAACACGAAATGACACGGAATCTGGCAAATGTATTATTTCCTAACAAGAAATTAGCGCTGAACCCCTAACAGCTAACGTAACAGCTAACGAAATATTCAGATACTGTTTAAATATGTATTCTGCTTGTTTTGCGTGACTGTGTGTGAAAGAGTGGTGCGGTTGCGTGTACTGAACCTGAACGCATTGTGCTTGTGAAGCTTTCAGAGCCAGCGTTTCACTGCACGAGGACACGAACACATAACAAACACCATTTGCGGCGATTCATCAAAATAAAAGTCTGGTTAACTTGAACAAGTTATAATACACTCACATTTTACCACACCACCCCCCTTGAATTTTTTATAATTCAACCACAGAGTATATTGTTTACTTTAGCAAACTGAAGTAAATGTGCTAGTAAAATTGTGCTACTTATCATAAAAAAATTGAACTTAATTTAAAAATAGTACTTAAATTTAAGTAGACCTAAAAACAAAAGAAAACAAATGTACCAGTAAGATACTGGTTTATTAACATAATTGTACATTATACAGGCATCGGTTATAGGTATCGGTATCAGCGAGTACCAAAAAAAAAGTATCGGTACTCGTACTCGGTCTTTAAAAAATGGTATCGTGCATCCCTAGCGTAAAGGCAAGCTGTATAGTGAAAGTAATGTTGTTTGAGTCAAAGCACAAATGACGCAATCCAATGCGCCATAAGTGATCCACAAAAAAAAAACTTAAAAACGTGCACCACAAATTTGACATGCCACTCACTCATAATTGAGTAACGCATTCGAGAAGATGAGAGAAAGTCAATCGAAATCCTTACTCCATGATCGCCATCATAACACTTGTGACATTTATAATCTGATCTCTAGAGATCCAGTTGTGAGCCGCTTACTCTGATTGCACGTTTATATCATATTAATTTGTTGACATATTGACATTTTTTTTAAATAGGCCTAATGCATGCATGCATGCTGTATAACATAGCCTAGAATATAAATAATAACCGTTTAATAATGTTTAATAATTTGTTAAATAATCTGTTGATGTCTTCAAGGTATTTTCACAACTTTATAAAATTCTCTAAACCGTTCATATTAGAGATGCACCGATTGCAAAAGTGCATATTGAAAACGCCGCCACATTTTAATTCGTTCACTGTCATGTGAGAGAGTGGCGCTACATGTCGAGGGCGGAGCTGCACGCAACATGAGAGAGAGAGGTGCTGAGCGTCAACACTGTGCTTGCAATAGAAGCATGTTTAAACTGTTTTAAATAGTAAAATAAAAATTTAAAGGGGAATCATGAAAAACCTATTTGCTGCGGGCGGCCAGTGTTGATAGTGTGGCAGGCCTCCACGAATAAATCAATGTATGGGAAACACTGGAAAATAAAACAATGTTAGTTAAGTTTCATGAACGGGTCGGAGCCGATAGCCTAGTGGGCAGTCTCCGACATGTGACATATTCAGTCAGGATGCCTTGAGGGTGAGTAAAACATGGGAAATTTTGATTTGCTGGCGAACTATCCCTTTAACAGATTAAAACCATGACAGACTAAAATTTATAGAAATGGTTTTACGCTACTCACATTACCTCAAACGATAGATAAATACTAGGGCTGTCAACGTTAATGCATTAACGCATGCGATTAATTTTTTCAAATTAATGCGTGAAAAAAATTTAACGCAATTAACGCAGCCTCCGTTTGTTTTGACATTTTTTGTCTAGCATTACATTATGTAATCACACTCTTATTCGTGTACAGGCTTTTAAACCACTTAAGCGCGATTTTAAACAGTTGCTTTGACGCGTTCAATCAAGATAGACAGCTTCTCTTTCGTGCTTGAATGGATAAAACCATACAAGATTATGTCAGAAAGCCCGTTTTGTCTAGCATTTTCTTAAGCAAGACTTCAAAGTGTAAAATAAAATCTTAAATGAATGCAAAGAGTTGTGAAAATGGGAGTGCGGTGACGGTCAGATCTGCCTACTGAGACAGCTCTTAAAGGGGCCACATTCTTAAACGTGCTGCTGTGACTCCTGTCACTAATGTTAATCAAAGAACAAAATAAAAGAAGAAATCAATGTGATTTTGTACCTTTAATGAGAATTCTTCTGCATTTAATTTATAATTTAGCATTAAAGACTGTAAAGTGTTTGAGAACTTCCTTCAATTTCTGTATATTTCATGATAGCTCTCAATTATATTGTTGAATGGCTATAATTAATGTTAAAATAATCAATTTAATAGAGACATCAGTTACAGTACTAATATCAAAATGTTTTCTTTCATTCATAAAATGACGCTGTTAAAGAAATATGTTGTTTCTACATCAATTTGAAGATTAAATGTGAAATTATTCAAATGTAAAAGTATATTTTAAAATATTATTGTTATGTGTGATTAATCGTGATTAATCACAGAAAATGTGTGATTAATCCAATTAATTTCTTTAATCGATTGACAGCACTAATAAATACTAAATAGAAACTGAATAGACAAATATTGCCAATATAAAGAAATCCACAAGCGATGGGTATCAGTAATTATAACTTTGCATAAACAATAGCAAAACACCTTAATCATTATTATTGGACTTGTGCACTGAATTGTGAGCTGGAATGCAAGATATAACAGCAGTTAAAGAGTAACTAGTCATTAGATAAGTAGTTGCAGCACGGATCACTGCCAATGAGGTCGGTGAAACTGTTGCATTGGGGTGCTTCTGATGACTGCATGCATAATCACTGGTTGCTTTAATGAGGGCCTGACCTCTACAAACAAATTCCTCCATTACAGTGCCAAACAAGAAGCAATGTCAAACATCTAACTGACACAAGAGAGGCATGCACAAACATTGTTCTATATAGCAATGACTACTGATTTACAATGTTGCAATTTCTTTCCTTAAAGTAATTAATGTACCGTGTTAGCTCACCTTAATCATTAGCCCCCGCCCTTTCACACAGAAATTCTGGAAAATAGACTGTTTTTTGTTCTTTTACACTGCTAGTGATTTTCTGAAATCTGTGTGTGAGTTTACACACATCCCGTTAAGATCCCAGGAAGTGACATGTAATGTACATGCCGAAGACTCTAGCTTGAGAAACCATTAGGGATGTGCAAAAATATAGATACAGCAAACTATTGCAATATTTTTTGTTATGATAGTGTAATAATATTTATATAATATTCATAAATAATATTTTTTTACATCACGTTTTAACATCATATACAGTACACACGACCATTGTCTCAAGCATTAACGAGCATGCTGCTCCAGCTTCCAGAGCCAAAGTGTAGGTTACAATGGGATTTGTATTGGTTTTAATTGAAACTAAAATCGTGCCTACTGGTATGTGATGGATTCTATTGGTGGGATGTTAAAAATAACCCAGGTGGTCTGCACAGCAAGTTGTATTTTCAGCTTTACTTTCTTATTACATTTTTTATTTAAAAAGTATTGCAATATGTATTGTATTGAAATATATTGCAATTAGACATGTGCCCGGTTAACTGCGGTTACCACCAAATCCTGCTGAAACCGAGCTGGCTGCGATAATGCAAGGTATCGTTTATTTTATTGTAGTGTTGTCAAAAATATCGATATTTCGATAAGTATCGATACTGAAGAATCTGAAACGGTTCCAATACCCATGTCCCACGTATCGATATCAGCTGCGCGTTCCCGCTCTCTTTCTCTTTTCCGACAGTGAGTTACACACACTGCACGTGAACGCATAACAACAGAGCCCCGCCTCCTCTCACAGACTTGACTCGTTTGTGGCAGTTAAATCGTGTTAATGTTAGAAAAGATGGCCAGTCTCAGTAACACATCTGGCGTGGTGCACGCTCGTTACGCTTCCCGTGTTTACCATAGCGATCCATGTATGTGCGCTGATCAATAATTTTATCCACTCGTTTCATTCGCCCTGGTTATATGTTGTTTATGTTAGTACAGAGTCTCCGCAACAGTTCTCATGTTTAATGCACGCGTTTCTGTCTATGTGCGCTCATCAATGATTTCATTCACTCGTCTCGTTCGCTCCGGTTAATTTGATGTTTGAAATAATGCTGGTGCGAGTAAAGTCTCTGCAACAGTTCTCGCGTGTGATACACGTTTGCACTTCTGTGTTTACCATAGCGCTCTATGTGTGTGCGCTGTTCAATGATTTCATCCACTCGTCTCTTTCGCTCCGGTTAAAAGTTGTTAATGTTAGAAAGATGTCCAGTGCGGAGTCTCTGCAACACTTCTTGCGTTTAAGTTTGCGTTTCTGTCTATATGTGCGCTGATCAATGATTACAGTATGGGCCTTTGTGAATAAAAGCCAATTTAGCCAAATAAAAATGTAGGCTATTAACTAACATTAACGAACAATGAATGAGCAATACATTTGTTCAAGTATTTATTAATCTCTTTTAAATGTTAGTTAAAAAATACAACTATTTATGTAAGCTCCCCTGTTGAAAAATTCAGTATATGCTGGGTAAGGTATGTTTTGATCGATGCTGGTTTGATCTTAAACCAGCTAAGAACCATCTTAAATCAGCATATGACCATCTTAAACCAGCACATTAACAGTTTAAACCAGCAAACCAGCATCAAAACATACCAAACCAGCATAGGCTGTTTTTTTCAACAGGGTCTGGTCCATTAATACTGACAAATACAACTTTGATTTTAAATAGTAAATGTATTCGTAAAATTAACATTAGATTAACAATTAATAAATAATGTAAAAATATATACCTCATTGTCTAGTCTTGTTCAATTTAACTTCAAATAAAATTTAAAAAGGCCTATATTGCTATTGCTTATTAGGGCCTTATTGCTATGGCAGTTTATTCCCCGTGGTATCGAAAATGGTATCGAACATTGATATTTTTTTAGGTATTGAATCGAAGTTAGAAATTCCAGTATCGTGACAACACTATTTTATTGATGCGTAGCTTGTCCTTGAAGAACGGCTCTGAGATCAGTAGAAATGCTGCTCGATCTAAAAGCAGTGCGAGTTTGAGTCGCTTATAACGTGCATTTGAAAAAGCAACACCTGTCAAACATGATCATTATAAATATACTTTATTATCATAAAAATACCTGAGGAGGCTTGAGGATCGGTGATAAAAACATGTCCTTAGGCATTTCCTACTACTACGTGTGTAATGGTCTTCTTCTGCAGTGTGTATTTGGAGTTTCTGCACGAGAGCGCCCTCTGGCTTTCGGATGCAGCAGCATTTTACCGTACTCCACTCACAAGTTGTGCATAAATCACGTGATATATATTTTCGGTTAACCGGGCATATGTCTAATTGCAATATATTCTAGTGTAATATCTATCGTATCGCAAGGCCCATGCCAATACACAGCCCTAGAAACCATGTTCATGGTTAAAAAAAGCCTAAGCCACGCGTGTGCATTGCAAGCTCTCTTGCATGAAGAAATGCGCAATGCGCGTTTGTAATATTGATTTGCTATCGCCGATAGGTCTGAGGATCGTCGATACACGATAGTATCGTCTATCGGAACAACCCTACTACAGACCTCACCAAACCTTCCAAGTTCAAGGCAAAGCTGGCCCAAAACGAACACAAAGTCTTGATAGCCAACTGATTGCAGGGCCCTTCCAGTCTGAATAAAGCATTCATTGTTCTCCAACTAGTCAGAGACAACAAGCTCAAGACTTTAAGGTCAACAACAAAATCAAGGGAATTAATTAACAAGGTCTAAACTTTAGACCTCTCCTAAAACATTTCATCATACCCTGAAAACAGAACTTGGTAAAATTGAGAAATCTGCTTCATGTGCAATCATCTGACTTGCCAAAACTGTTGTAATAACTCAAGGCAGAATGAGGTCATACAGATATTCCAATTCTGAGGAAAGCACCCTACATGTATCCCTTTCAATTAATTGACCTGCTTGCATTATACAAGGCTGAGTATCTGAAGTATTGCAAAGGATACTGTTAACAAAGCACATGAAAAAGTTTGCCTCTTCATAAAAACAAACCAAGTTCAGCAAACCACAATAAAAAGAAATATCACTAGTCTTGTTACAAATTCATTCATAACAGTTGACATTTCAAACAAACTTTCAGGTAAAATGTAAGAGGGGAGAGTAACTCTCTATGACAGAAATGTAATCACCATTCTGTTTCTCCATTTTGCTTTCAGATCAAAACCAGACTACACTGACAGTAGTAGACACTGAAAATAAGCCGCTTCCATGCAGGATTTAGATCAAATGCTGATCCTCTATTTAACCACGGTGTCAGAGTGGTAAAAAAAAACAGATATATGCCTAATTCTAACTGGTAATGGTCTTTACTGACGTGGGTGAACAGGTTGATACAGCAAACGCCCACAACTCACATTCATAACTTTATCTAACACCTCTGATAGTGGCCAAGACAAATGCGTCAAAGCGGGTTCTGAACCAACATTTACATTAGCCACAAGTCAACAGCTCTCTGAACCAACAAACCACAGTTTCCATCGCTCCAATTTTAGCCAATAGTCTGACCCTTAAATAACTCCAAAATACAATACAAAATGAAATGATATCAAGAATACTAATTTCTCCTAAACTGACTTGAGTTTCATTAAGTCTTGTTCAGACAGGTTAGTCAGAGCAGGAAACATTTATGGCACTATATCTAACAACAACAACCTGTTTACAATACATCTGTGATAATATCTGACTGAAACAGCTTTAGCACAATGACTAACGTTACTCTGACTTATTAGATGACCCATAACTATTCGGACAGATCAGGCGAGCTAACTATTATAAAACAAGCCACTAAGCCAACAACAATGGTTTGGAAAACACATGTATAAAGGAGATAAAAGATTGTGACATTTACCTTAGGTCATAAAACTAGGTAAATGTTTTACCTTAACACACTTCCTGGTTAGGAAGGTGTGAATTTAAACTGATCAAACAGAAACAAATGGACAATGGCTGCATGCCTACGGTAGCTCCATCTAATGTCGGACCCTCCACAGGCCCTTTAAACCCATTTCACAACACTACATGGCAGCTGGTGGCTATAAAAAAAGAACAGATTGATATTTGTCGAAGAAGGACAAATACGGGGTTCGTCTTTGCTCAATAAACTCGTGAATGTGTGCTTTCACGTTCGCGAGCCGAGCGAATGTGAAAGCGAACGCACGACCGTTAGCCAAACCACCAAACTAGCCGTTTATAACATGAAATAAAACAACAACTGACCTTTCAAGTCATCAACGTAAAGGCATTTCATTCCAGGTAACAAATGAAGGCAAAAAAACTCCGAGTGTTGAATAGAAGAAGGTTACTTTATGGAGTTGTTTTGTCGGGTTGAAGTCGGGCCGTCCTGTGCCCCGTCGTCCGCTCGCTTGCTCTGACTCACTGGCATCCGTCTCGCTCTCGTCTCACATAGCTGTTCAAACTCAAATCTCGCGAGAATGACCGAGTCTGCCACAAAACGTCCGCCACGACGCAATTACTTTTAAAACAAAAATACAAAATATTTACCTCCTTTTTAATTACATTGGAAACTTCACAAAAGTATGAAAAATTATAAAAAAGGAGAAGCATGAATGTAAAAATCAGTTAGTAGCTACCAAATTAATACATGTTTTCAAAAATAGAAATGAAAGGTTTCATGCACGATACTGTTTTTGTTGGGGGAAGGCAGCAAAATGTTTCTGCTAACCATGAAATATGATAATATGAGATAATAATGAGCCTACTGTGTGAATGCATAAATCTGTATGAATAAAGTTGTCCGTATGGCAGAATGTTGACATGTATTTTGGGTATTTATGGTATTTTATTTATAGAAGGTACAAAAAATGTTTGCATTTTCACAATTAGTGATATACTTACATTGTCCTCTTCCTGTAAATTGTCTGGTTTAAAGTTTCAGCCATTTTATGTAAAGCAGTAGCCTAGTGTTAGTTTGTATAACAAAAAGAATTTCCCAAATTGACCGTTCCAAAACAAAGCATCTGTGAAATATGCCAGAAGACAGCCATTTTCCGGCAATGTCTTGCGTCACGTCAAGGAATGCGCCCAGGGAGTGTTTTTCAACGCACACACCCAGCTACTCACACTAACAAAAGCACTTTACAAAACAATCAAAGCCCCATTTGCATGTCTTTGCTTGATACATTACAACCCGTATGCAAATGCAAGTGTTCTTAACAGAGCCATTTTTATTCAAATTTAAGAGAGACTAGAGGAAACAGCTTTATATTGTACAGTATCATGTTTAATGCAATATACACACTGTACCTTCTATAAAACAGTGGTGTCTGAAAGAATGTCCAGCAAAAAAGGCATACATCACTATGACAATTAACACATGGACGTAAAAATGAACCCAGTCAGGTTTTGACCCGTCAAGGTTAAACATGTTAGAAATGAGGGCTATATTGTAGTGGAAAGGTTAATTAATAGTCATTATAAATTCACAATATGTTTTAGCACAAAAATAGAACCTATGTTAGGATGTAGGAAAGTGTCCCAGTTGGGTCATTAAGGTCAGCTCCTACATCAGCTCCTACATCAGTACATCAGTGTTCCTGGCTGTGAGGAACATCTGTAAACAAAATCATTTGTGTCATACGAGTCCATTTGGGCCATAATATGATTTAGCATGAACCAGAATCAATGATAAATGATTTACATGAATCAATAGAGAGATTCTGTTCTGTCTAAAGAGGGTTGCCTGAGTTTCGCTGTGTATATTGACAAAAGCATGCAGTGAATGACCACATGCATGATCTTGTGAGTTAGTTTGCCTTTTAAAACATGAATATGTAGTGTTTATGCTTCAAAGATTGTTGAATGGATTTACGTCTTAAAGAATAATAAAATGGAACGAGTATTTTGCTATGAATTCTATGTATGCACTTCTGCGTATATGCATTTCAGTGATATATTATGTAACTCTGCAGGCAAGCAAAGACTTATCATTAAAAGAAGACTGTACGAGTCACAACCTTCAAGATGCAGTTGTTTTTGAAAAATCTTTTTTTTTTTATTGAAGTTTGACTTTTTTGTTTAGAGTAAAACGTGCTTATTCGTCCTAAAAATTATGTTCCAGAACGATCTCGAGATTCATTCTGCTAGTCATGTTTATGTTCTTTGGTTGGACATTCTGTTTAACAATCTACCTGACTTTGCTCAAGGTATCTGTAACAGCAGGGCCGTAATGGGCATGTTTAGTCATGTGCACCGGGTAATGACCAGCTCGTTCTATTGCCCCGTGCATAGCAACCGGTGTCAATGGAGATCATCTGAGAGCAAAGTGTTCTGTGTCCCATCACTGCTACAAGCCCTCTCCTTACAAGAAACAATGCTGTTTGTGTCTTTATGCACACCTGAGTAGACAGGCTCAACCGAACAATTAAGACTATGTTTAATTTTAGAGTCCAAACAGTAGAATCAATTATATTGGAGTGATAGTAAACCCATCAAAACTACGCGAAAACGCAAATGGACCAAGTACGTTGTGAAATCAATGCATCTTTAAAGACCCTCTTTGTCTAGAATGAGCAAAAATGTACTCTTGACATGTTGTCAGGCAGCTTCTTAAGGTCTCACCCTGAGATGCTTTCAAAAGTTAATGAAGGAGTTTCCATCTGTTCTGGGCTCATATTGGCTGCTTTTCTTTATTATTCCATTCAAGTCATCCATTATAATTTTAGCTTTGTAATGAAAGAAATCAGTGTTTAAACAGTTTTATAAACAAACAAGAAAAAAAGATCTTAAATGATGTTTTATATTCTTACCTTTACACGCTCGGTAGACCTTTGGGTTGCAGCGTATTCAGAGTATACATTAATCAGTAGGTGTGTTTTTTAGAAATCAAACCCGCGACATTCGTGTTAGTGCCATGTTCTACCAGCTGAGCTGCGGGAACATTTCTGATGCTAGGAGGCATTTCATGGAACAGCTGCTCAGACAACATGTTATGCTCACCTGGTTGGGAGGGAAAAGCAGCAGGTAATTGTAATGACTAGCCCTAAGAGAGTTGTTAAGGGTGAACGCACTCAAGTGTAAGCAGCCAGTTGTGGCCAAGTAGAGACAAATATGCACCATTAGTCTGAGCTTCATGGAAACAAGCCAGAAAATAAATGACGTCATATGAATACAGTCCTATTATGCACTAAAAAAAGCATCGGTATTACAGTTGCTTATACTTTGGGTTATTTTATTATTACATAAATGACACAACAAATTACATGGTTTATTGAACAAAGATGTAATATTATTCGAAAATGATTGGAATTGTGATAATTGTCTGGTAGACAATAAAAGCACATTTGACGTTGAAGGAGGCAACGTGGCTCTTTTGACCTGGAAATCATCCAACATACTAGCAACCTGAAAAACTATGATCAGTTCATCCCTATTGTAATGTCCTCATATACAGTTTTGCATCATGTTAACACACAGCAAGTTTCTCAATACACTTGATTTACATTATGGCAACACCAGTATAAGTCTTGTAACCGCAAACTGTATCTCTCAGTAAGCGCTGCTACACCAGTGAGGGTTCTGAACCAAACAGAGTTTCCTGCTAACTGAGTAGTGATAAAAACATGCAAGATCAATGGCAGACAGTGATATCTTGTGAATTTGTTTGTCAGTCAGCAGCATTTGACTGACACAGCTTTTGTTCCTCAAAAGCAATGTTCAGAATGGAATACTAGCATACTATCCGTTTAAAAAATGGTCTGTGAAACATTATAAAATGATATAAAGCTACAAAAAATCAAAGACCTCATTAAGTTGCATATCTAATTCATAGAGTGCCATACTTTGACATTTGAATCAACTTGTTTTGTAAAAATGTTGCAAACAATTTAAGACCATGTTGTATATTATTCCCATGCAGTACGCAAATGGTTGGCGACTGATATGTTAACACTTGTTTCAGTACCTCTTCGTTCATGATAAATGCACACACCTGTAACTCACCAAACATTCTTGTGTTACAGGTGGTAACAGCATATTGATAAAACTTTCCTATTACCTCAAGTCAAGAGTAAATTGAGAATATAGTTGGGTGAAGGGCTGTCACAATTATTAAATAATCGTGTCATCGCAGTTATTTGATAAAATCGCAAATATTTCAGAAAACTGCAATTATTATATCCGCAGATCCTTAAAAAACAAGGGTGATGGCTTTCCTGTAGCTCAGCGGTAAGAGCATGGCGTTAGCAATGCCAAGGTCATGGGTTCACATACTCATAAACAATTAGTATAACGCAATGTAAGTCACTTTGGGATAAAAGGTGTCTGCCAAATGCGTAAATATAAATGTAAATGTATGTAAATGGGTTATTATCTGCACTCAATCTTATGTTTGAATGACATTTCTTCTTGTACAAAGTCTTGTACAAGCAGGCTAGGAACACATTGACAAAGGAGATCAGAGTGGCTAAGAGAAACTACTCTAAAAAGTTGGAAAACCGGTTTTCAGCCAACGACCCTGCGTCTGTGTGGAAAGGCCTTAAAGACATCACCAACTACAAGCCACCATCCCCCAATTTTGCAGGCAATCAACACCTGGTCAATGATCTGAATGACTTTTACTGCAGATTTGAAAATGCTAACTTTACACCTCACACCAACTCTGACATTCTCTCAACACCTATAACCTTCAGTCACCCCACCTCCTGCACTTCAGATCAGTGAAGAGGATGTGTGCCGAATCTTTAGGAAACAAAAGACAAGAAAAGCACCAGGCCCAGATGGTATCTCCCCAGCCTGTCTTAAAAGCTGTGCTATTCAACTGGCCTTCATCTTCTCACAGATCTTCAACAGATCACTGGAGCTGTGCACAGTTCCTTCCTGTTTCAAGCGCTCCACCCTAATCCCCATCCCAAAGAAACCCAAAATCACAGGACTGAATGACTACAGACCCGTCGCTCTCACATCTGTGGTCATGAAGTCATTCGAGAGACTGGTACTGGCTTATCTGAAGGACATCACAGAACCCTTACTGGACCCCCTGCAGTTTGCCTACAGAGCAAACAGGTCTGTTGAGGATGCAGTTAACATGGGGCTGCATTTTGTCCTGAAACATCTGGATAGACCAGGGACCTATGTGAGGATCCTGTTTGTGGACTTCAGCTCCGCTTTCAACACCATCATCCCATCACTGCTCCAGACAAAGTTAACCCAGCTATCTGTTCCTGGCTCTATCTGTCAGTAGATCACCAGCTTTCTGACAGACAGGCAGCAGTTAGTGAGAATGGGGAAACTCACATCCAGCACCCGCACAATCAGCACTGGCGCCCTCCAGGGGTGCGTTCTCTCCCCACTGCTCTTCTCTCTGTACACAAATGACTGCACTGCCCAGGACCCTTCTGTCAGACTTCTGAAGTTCGCAGACGACACCACACTCATTGGCCTCATCCAGGATGGTGATGAGTCTGCATACAGACAGGAGGCTGAGCAGCTGGCTGTCTGGTGAAGTCATAACAACTTGGAGCTGAACACGCTTAAAACAGTGGAGATGACTGTGGACTTCAGGAGAAACCCCCCTGCACTCCCCCCTCTCACCATCATGAACAGCACTGTGGCAGCAGTGGAGTCATTCAGGTTCCTGGGCACCACCATCTCTCAGAACCTGAAGTGGGACAATCACATTGGCTCCATTGCTAAAAAAGCCCAGCAAAGGTTGTACTTCTTACATCAGCTGATGAAGTTCAACCTACCACAAACTCTATTAAAACAGTTTTACTCAGCAGTCTGTCCTCTGCACATCCATCACTGTCTGGTTTGGCTCAGCCACAAAGTCAGACATCAGAAGACTACAGAGGACGGTTCGGACTGCTGAGAAGATCATTGGTGCTCCCATGCCCACCCTCCAAGAACTGTATACATCCAGAGTGAGGAAAAGGGCTCAGAAAATCACCCTGGACCTCTCACATCCAAGCCATCAGCTCTTCACAATGCTGCCGTCTGGTCGGCGCTACAGAGCACTGAGCACCAAAACAACCAGACACAAAAGCAGCTTCTTCCCTCAGGCCATCTACCTCTTGAACAGTTAAATGTTTTTAAACACCATGCAATTAATAACTCTGTGCAATAATAATTAAGTGCAATATTAATTATATCTTCCAGATAATACACTATCTATTTTTTATACAACTTTTCTGTAAATTATATTTCATTCATTCTGCTGTATATAGCACATACTTTGTACTACAATAGTCTATTCTTATTTTTTACTTGTACATATTTACATACTGTAAATACATAGCTTTACTCTCTATATCTTTATCTTATGTTTATTGTATTGTATTTCTTAATTTTTTATACCCATAGGCCCTTATTTAAATCATTGTGTACTGTATTATATTGTGTTATGGTCTCTGTGTACTGTTGTTGCTGTTTCTGTGTTCTGGACGCTCCTGTCACCAAAACAAATTCCTTGTATGTGCAAACATACTTGGCAATAAAGCTCTTTCTGATTCATTATTTGAGTTGTATCAGATTTGTATTTTTTGATTCCAGATTTGCCTCATCTACACAGCAAGACAACATCATCCTCATCTCAGTTTTTTCAGGTCACTCTACAGGGAAAGTTACTAGTTATTTACAGAATTTTCACATTTCTTAATGTATCTATATTTTATTCATTTAATAAATTAATTGTAATTAATCGTTATAAAGGTCAAAGCCTTTAAACAGACAATTAATAGGCATAATCGTAATTATTTAATAGACAATTAATCGTCAGCCAAATTTCATAACCGTGACAGCCCTAGTTGGGTGGAATTTGCATTAGACCTGCTCGAGTATTCATTAGTTCCTATTGTGACATTGTTTTAATGTATTAAAGAAATGTGTTGCTATCCTTCATTACCTTCAAGCTGTTGCAAACTTATAAGACGTTCCTCTATATAACACGTTAGAAGGTGATTTCAGAATTCATTAAAACTTTCAAGCTCTAAAAATGTACATTGGTAGTGCTTCACGTAGTAATTCACTTGATCACTTATATTTTATGCAGTATTATATGGGGACACATCATAATTCCTTGGCTTCTGAGTCATGACATTGGTTCATGAAATGCAATAAAAAAGTTTAAAATTAGGCAACACGTTCAATAAGCCAAAGGTTTTCCAATCATGCCTGAACTAAGACCATGGAAGCAAAAGTTGTTTTACTTGTATTTTGGCCCAACTATCACTGGTATAACTGGACATTTTTATAGAAAATACTTTCTGCTCAGCTTCTGTATTCATGACAAGCTTTCTGAACTTTAAACATTCTTAGACATAAACTTGAAGTTCTTGAATCAAGTGCCTTAAAGAAGTGCTTTATACAGTACAGGTTGCTGCCCCCAATGCACCAGTTGTTGTAAAACACCAACCAGTGATTCAAAATATCTGTTGCAAACACCTGATCCCATCGAAACCCATCAAAAATACTTGTGCTGATAGAATTAACATAAAAGTGCGTTGCAAAAAAGTAGCGGAGCATTAGTTTCATTACCTTACTTGTCTGAAAACAACCACATGACTTTCCAAATGACTGGTTAAAGATATTCGACAGACATATAAAGACGCATTCACACATTTTAATAAGCTTTTATTTCAGCAAGCAAATGTTCAATAAAAGATAAATGTCACATTGCTGGTCAGTCAGTTCTTACCTCGCTTCCAAGAACATGACTTAGCCAGAATTTAAAAGCAATAAAACAAGGCAGGAATGCTTTAGGGCTGTTTTTTACTGTATACTGTGTCATTTTTTTAAACCCCAAACTTGTTTATTTTTCAGTTTTTCTTTTTTTATTCCTTTTTTAAATACCTTACTAGGCCTAGAAATCTCTCCTCCAGACCTGGCTCTTTCTAGTTTCTTTTTTTACACATAGTTTTAGATGTTTTGCGATGTTTTCTGCATTTTAGACTTTTTCTCTGTTTATTTTTCCTCCTGGTGAAGTTTCAAGGGTTCACACCCCTGTAAAACAGAAACGTTATGAATGAGCAGTTTTTAAGTAGCACAAACATCATAAGCAGAGTAAAACAAACATCAGAACCTTTAACATATGCATTCCTCTTAGAAAATGTAACACTTTTATGTTTAGGGTCATGTTAAAAGCTAACAATGTTAAAATAAACTTTGAAGTCATAGCCATTTTCCAGAATGAGATGTTGCAACGTCAGCAAACATTTTGGTGCTTGTGTGAAAAAAGCATAAAAGCTGTAAAATTACCTATATGTACATGTACAATATTAGGAAGGACTTATTTAAAGGGGTCATATGACGCGAACACGTGTTTTTCTGTGTCTTTGGTGTGTTATAAATTGCCCATGCATGTATTAGACATGTAAAATTGCAAAAACTAAAGTGTCGGAACAAAAGATGCATTCTATCTAAAAGCGAATGCTCACCCAGACCTGCCTGAAACGCCTCGTGTAACCACACCCCCACAAATCTACGTCAGTCGTGGTATGATTTGACTAAGATAGTCCAAATGTATAGGTAACTAAAGTGGGCGTTTGTTGCTTTGGAACCTGATGTTCCAAATATGGTAAGAGGCGTTACATTTCCGTCACACGCTTGCAGTATTCAACCAATCACTACACACTGGTTAATTGGCCAATCATAGCACACCTCGCTCTTCAGAGCGATGAGCTTCATAAAAAATCTGCGAGTTTCAGAGAGGCGGGGCAAAGAGGAGCACGGTACATGGTACACGGTACACGGTACAAACATGCACGGTATATGGAAAATGCAGCATTTTTGAACCTTAAATCGTGTATACACATTGTATTACATCTCTAAAACAAACGATAATATTTGTTTTAGCCGTGTCATATGACCCCTTTAAGTAATTTGCTATTGAGTCATTACTTAAAAACAAACCCACTTAACAACTGAAAATGAAAACACCAGAACCATGGTGTGTTTGCCTACATTCCCCACCATGTTTCACACTTGAACATCACATAGCGTCACACATTCTCATGTGTGAGTCATAGCAAAACAGAAAAAAATATTCTGGGAATACAGAAATATTACCGCAATTCGACAGGATGCATTTGTGCAAAGGGCTACTGATAACAACAGAAACACCTGTTACCTTGGCTTAAACGCTTGGCACACCAGCAGAGTTTGTAACGGTCTTCTGGACGGCTTCTTTAGCCTGGTGAGCCTGAAGCACAGCCACTGCCTCATCAACCTGTTGGCAAACGATCAACCACTTTTTAAAATACTTTCCATTTCCTTCAATTTATATAAACTACTAGTGATGCGTTGATCCAACATTTAGTAAAAATGGTATCGGCAGATACTCTGGGTTGCTATTGAAAATAAATTATATTTAATTCATAAACTTGTATGTTTTACAAGTACAATCAAACAGCAAGTTGTACCTTGGAGCGCAAAGACTCCGGAGACTCCAGCATGTGGAGAAGCTCAGAATTGTCTATTTCCAGAAGCATCCCAGTGATCTTTCCAGCCAGGCTGGGATGCATATTCTGGATTAGTGGGAAGAGGCGCTCACCTGGGAGAGGAAAAAACCCACATTACCTTTTTTTACTGGGCAAGGACACAATATCTTCTGAAATGAACCCTCACCCAGCATCTGCTTCTGCTCCTGTGGAGGAGCGGCGGCGAGCATGGAGGCGGTCAGTGGCTCCTGTCCTTGCACATGCACAGCAGGCTGAGATACAAATACATAAACACTAAATTAATATTCTGACCATTTAGACTCGATGGACTAAAGCCATTTACACAGATGCTCACCTGCTGCATAGTAACCTGAGACTGTGTGTTCATGTGCTGCTGAGGGTTGCGGACGGTGGGTGCGTATTTGTATTGAGGCACACCGCGCACGGGGGGCGCAGCTGCGGCTGCCGCTGCAGACGTGGGTCGTGGACCTATAGTCTGTGCAGCTACATAAAAGAAGAGGACATTTTTTTCATCAAATGAACACAAGAGTGATTTTTAATTCAAATAAACAGAAGTTAGGATGTAGGCTAAAGGGACTCACCAACGCGCTGAGCAGACATCATGCGGGGCACCTGGGAGGCAGGACGCATGGTACTGAAGGTCTGAGGTCTAGGGGCAGAGGGTCGCATAGTGCCCGGCATATTCTGGAAGTCTGGAATCATTGAGGTCAACAGTATAAATTTACACTTGGTTTTGATTGATAAAATTTACAAGCAGGGTAGAGATTTTCCCATTGACTTACGCTGAGGACGAACGCCCTGTGTGGCCCAGCGTGGGCTGGGTCTGAGCTGGGCAAGCTGGCTGGTAGGGTAATACGCAGCTCTGTTCTGGGCCTGTGAGGCAGGATCACAGTCAACTTAGCATACACAACCCGGATGTCACTTACTAAACCAACGACTGTTTTCAGCAATTTTACCTGTGGAATAGCAGCCATGAAGTATCCCGATGGAGGTGCGGGCTGGTAGGGGTTGATGACAGGGTTTGGCACTGCTCGGACACTGGCCATCCTCTGCATGTACTGGTTGGTAAGATGGGCCTGTCGTTCCTCTTTACGCTGAGCCAGAGCCACATACAACGGCTTGGTGGCCACAATACGTCCGTTCATCTCAGTCACTGCTTTAGTGGCTTCCTCAGGTGAAGAGAAACAGACGAAGCCAAAGCCTTTACTGCGACCGCCATCCATCATGACCTAACACAGAAGAGAGGGAGAGAGGATGTCAACTTGTTATCTTAGTCAATGTAAAAAACAGAGTTTGCAGAAACAGTGGCGGACTTCTTTCATCCTGAAACACTGAAAAAGAGGCTTTTTGACCAACACGTGGAGGCTGAAGGTCATTATACTTTTCATCACCAAACCATTTGGGTGAATTATGGCCAGATTCTAAAAAGCTTTCAACCTACCTACAACAAAACTTCAAAATAATGCCAAAACAGATACTAGATTTGCATATTGGCTCATTAAATACCTTGGCACTAGTGATTGTACCAAAGGGAGAGAATTCTTTACGAAGACGCTCATCATCTATGCCATCATCCAGGTTCTTTACATAGAGATTGACACCCTGTAAAGAGAGTACATTTACATTTACGCATTTGGCAGATGCTTTTATCCAAAGCGACTTACATTGCATTACACTATACATTGTATATGAGTATGTGCAATCCCCTGGGATCGAACCCATGACCTTGGCATTGGTAGTGCCATGCTATAACCACTGAGCCACAGGAAAGAGTAAATGGATCTAAATATATTACAAATGCAAACCTTTGACAAGCACATATACACCATGCATCTACATTTAACTCAAAACACCATGTATCTCCATTTATCTCAAAACACAAGAAAGTGTTTTGACACAAGAGTTTTAAAGGAAAAGTTCGCCTTCAAAATAAAAATTCTGCCATAAATGAAAAATTTAAAGAAAATATTTTGAAAAATGTTGGTAACCCATTGGTCCCCATGACTTCTCTAATGCAAGTCAATGCAAGTCAAAACCAGTGCAAGTCAATGGGGACCAATGGTTTTCTGTTACCAACATTTTTTAAATATCTTCTTCCGTGTTCTTCAGAAGAAAGAAAGTCATACAGGTTTGAAATGACAAGAGGGCCTGTAAATAATGACAACATTTTCATTTTGAAGGTGAATTATTCCTTTAATCAATCATATAAGCAGTTGTTTATGTAACAGAAACTCAAACAGCCATCTAAATTACGGATGTTTTCGTTTGCATACACAAGACACATGACCTTTCAGAAATGCAAAAATCCCAAATCAGATCCATCATTTAACAAACATAGTTCATAGTCTCTTCTATCCCCAGTATCAACACTGGAAGAATGTTGGGATTGTGGACTAATAATTCGATGCCACAGCCAATTTGGCCAGTATGGTTCACAAAGCAAGCACTAAATTTGACTTAGCTGCAGAAGTCACGAGTTTAACCTCACCTGATAACGAGTCATGCGGTCCTGCTTCATCTGTTCAAATTTGCGTTTGAGCTCAGTTTGGCGCTCTACCTTTTTCTGAGCGCGACCCACATATATGAGCTTCCCGTTCAGCTCTTTACCATTCATCTCATCCACAGCCTGATGGGATGAAAGTGTGAAAAGAGTAAAGTGACCATCAATAGTTGTTTTACACCTCTCCAAAACTCAAGAAATCACATTTGTAGATTGCAAGTATTGTTAGCTCATTAAAAGATGTTCAATGCTCTCTCATGTGTGTCACAATTTTTTTGAAACGTCTGCTAATTGACTAAAAGCAAATTCTCATAGAATGCAAAGGTAGACTAACCCTTTGGGCGTCTTCATGCCTCTCAAAACTGACAAAGCCAAAACCTCTAGATTTTCCGTTTTCATCTGTCATGACGCGGATACTCATAGCAGTACCTTATGCAATAGAATAAAATACAATAACATGTATAAACCTAAAGAATAATACAAATAGAGCTTAAATAAAGGTGCAGCAAAAACTTACCATATTTGCTGAAGATATCCTTGAGTTTATCATCATCCATATCTTCCCCAAAGTTTTTAATATACACATTGGTGAATTCTTTGGCTCTTGCGCCAAGCTCAGCCTCCCTCTCTTTGCGAGATTTGAAACGCCCTACAAACCTGATAGCAATGAATATAAAGAGGATTTAGTAGACGGCAACAGTCTGAATAACTGTGTAGAGGTACAATAATACTCCATAATTAAAACCCATGAAATGTCATGCACTAGTAAAAATTTGCTTTGACAGCTCTGTGTGGCCCAGTTCAAGCATGTTAGTTACCCACAACACCCCAAGTCGGTTAGCAATTACCCTTCCACACATTTATGACAAAGCTAAAAACCACACTTACACTTTTCTGTCATTCAGCAACATGCCATTCATTTTCTCGATAGCCCTTTCGGCAGCCTCCTGTGTCTCAAAGTGCACAAAGCCATACCCCTTTGAGCCATTCTCATCACAAACAACCTTGAAAAAGGACATCAGGAGCAAAAGTATAATGTCATTCACACACTGACCAGTTCAAAAGCAGTCAAATCTCCCACCATCAGACCTGCCAACCTTGAATGTTTTTTTATGTGGAGTACAATCAGTGTAACAGGACGGGACACCGTTTGAGGGGAAGGGGGTTCATATATTCTCAAATTTTAAACAAGGTTATGATAAAATTATTAGCCTAGCTAACTCGTAAAAATTCAAATATAGACAACAGGGCTGTAGTCAAGTCCACCTTTGTCGAGTCCAAGACCAGGGGACTCATTTATAACAGTTGCGTATGCACAAAACATACCCTGAAAGAGGCGTACTCCACTTCCTACGCAAAAGATGGGATTTATACTGAGGTTTCGGACATACTTTTCATGACTCATTTTTGCCTACTATATAGTATGGAAGTAGGCGATTTCGGACGCAGACTTAGTCATTTAGCAGATGCTTTTATCCAAAGCGATTTACAGAGAGAAGTGAGAAATATTTAACTTGACATGTTGTTCAAAAATCACTGTTACCACAAAAAAAAAAAACATTAAATCCGCATTATGCACGGTAACAATAATAAATAAAATAAAGCATAAGTAAAATGGAACTTTTATTTTTTAATGATCTCAGGGTTAATGTACCCATTGTCTGATTGTTATGACAAGGTGTTAGGAATTTAATCTGATCGTTGCAAGCATATAAATACTATGGTGACACTTGTGCATGTAGTACAACATGATGGATGCGCTGGCACTACTATAGAGGATTATGCAAATGGAACGCTTAGGAGGGAAAGAGTGTTTAGGGACCATGAAGATTTCCTGGCCCAGGATGATGACTGGTTAATAAGCCGATTCAGGTTTCTTAGAGCCATGCTCTTGGATCTGTGTGCTGAACTGGGCCCAACACTACAAAGGACAACCAGACGCCATCTGGTCTGCAGGATAAAAGGGAGAGAAAAGTTAGGGGAATGCAAGAGCGGCCCGCCACACAGGGCAGCCTTCAACTTGGTAAAGGCCTGCTGGCACTGCTCCGTCCACTGGACCGTATCGGGCACTTCCTTTTTAGTGAGATCAGTCAGCGGGTTGGTGAGCTCCGAATATTTAGGCACAAACCGTCTATAATATCCCGCCAACCCCAGGAACTGTCTCACCTCCTTTTTGGTCTTAGGCCTCGGGCAGGCTGCAATTGCTGCGGTCTTATCAATTTGGGGACGCACCTGCCCATGACCTAAGTGGAAGCCCAGATACTTGACCTCCACCCGCCCAATCGCACACTTCTTCGGATTAGCCGTGAGCCCGGCCTCCCTCAGCGACCTCAGGACCGCTCTCAAATGCTCCATATGCCGCTGCCAATCGTTACTATGGATAATGATATCGTCTAGGTAAGCAGCGGCATACGTCGCATGGGGTCGGAGGACACGGTCCATGAGGCGCTGGAAGGTAGCCGGGGCTCCAAACAATCCGAACGGAAGGGTTACAAATAGGTGTAATCCGAACGGCGTGGTGAAGGCTGTTTTTTCTTTGGATACTGGTGTTAGGGGGATCTGCCAGTACCCTTTTGTTAAGTCCAGCGTCTAATAAAAACGAGCCGAGCCCAGCCGGTCCAACAATTCGTCGACCCGGGGCATTGGGTAAGCGTTGAATTTCGACACTGAATTCACTTTGCGGTAGTCCACGCAGAACCTAACCGAGCCATCTGTTTTGGGAACCAAAACTATCGGGCTCGCCCAGTCACTGTTGGACTCTTCTATTACCCCCAAATCTAACATGGCCTCTAATTCTGCCTGAACAACCTTTTTTGTGTGTTCAGGTAAACGGTAGGCTCTACTACGCACCACTACCCCTGATTTGGTTTCGACATGGTGCCGTATGAGATTCGTTCGGCCTGGAAGGGGAGAAAACACATCGGCAAACTCCGCCTGTAGGCGGGCCAGGTCAGTGAGCTGTCAGGGTGAGAGGTGGTCTCCCCCCGGGGCCAGAGCAATGGAATGCGGTTTAACATTCGCTTCTGGCCCGAGATCCTCCTCTGCGGATACCACCGTCGCCAGCATCACTGCCTTGTCCTCGCTCCATTTTTTAAGGAGGTTGAGGTGGTAAATCTGACGTGCGCCTCCCCTATCTGTCCGAATAACCTCATAGTCGAGGTCCCCGACTTGCCGTGTGACCTCAAAGGGTCCTTGCCACTTCGCAAGTAATTTAGAGTTAGATGTCGGGAGCAATACAAGCACCTTCTCTCCCGGTGTGAATTTTCTCAGGTTAGAACCCCGATTATACAGACGGCTTTGTTTGTCCTGAGCCTGTAACAAATTCTCCATCGACAGCCGCCCCAGTGTCCAGAGTTTTGCTCTCAGGTCCAGGACATACTGAATTTCATTCTTACTGGAGGAATGAACGCCGTGCCTTGATCGGTGAGGATCTCGCGGGGATCCCCACCCGGGAGATGATCCGAAACAGGGCGTCCGCAACACTTTTCGCGGAAATGCTGCGGAGTGGCACTGCTTCGGGATATCGCGTTGCATAGTCCACCAGAACCAATGCAAAGCGATACCCCCGCGCAGATCGCTCTAATGGCCCAATGAGGTCCATGCCAATTCTCTCGAAGGGGACCTGCATCAACGGAAGAGGGCGCAAAGGCGCTTTTGGGGTGGCCGGTGGGTTTACCAACTGACATTCACGGCAACTCAACTCAACTCAACTTTATTTATATAGCGCTTTTACAATTTTCATTGTTACAAAGCAGCTGCACATGAGACACATTGACTACAAGCAAAACAATCAAAGTTGTACCTGCAAAAACAAGAAAAGGTTGAAACACAGAAGACAGACACACCCACACACAAAACACTCCACACACACAACACGCACACGCACCAACACACACAGACACAGAGACACACACACACAC